>NC_060158.1:1999675-2027357 GCF_021292245.1 Micropterus dolomieu | reverse complement strand
AACAGAAACAGCTGTGTAGGAGGAATAAAACTGGGTGAGGAACAGCTGAGCTGAGCTGGTGAAGCTGCTGAAGACATTTTACTGTCAAACACCTTATCTGCCTGTTCTGTCTGCGTTTGGGTCCAGTCCCTGTTTTTCTGCATAACCCACCGTGACACTTACGGTACAATAAGTTATCTTCTGTTTAGACCCTGAACACACCTCTCTGTCTCTCAGCCTTCTTACCCACCTTTCCTCTCTGTCTCTCAGCCGTCTTACCCACCTTTCCTCTCTGTCTCTCAGCCGTCTTACCCACCTTTCCTCTCTGTCTCTCAGCCGTCTTACCCACCTTTCCTCTCTGTCTCTCAGCCTTCTTACCCACCTTTCCTCTCTGTCTCTCCCCCAGTTTACTTTGTGCCTCTGGTTGTTTGTGTGGTTCTGATTGTCCTGCTGTTGGCTGGTTATCTGCTGCTGCTCTTCAAATGGATGAAAAACAGAAACCTCAGATCTTCAAAAAGCAGAAATGTGGAGGTAACTCTTTTTTACTCTTGCTGTCTCTGACTGTTAACCTCAATGTCTATGATGTCTCCTAATATACTGTAGATGCTCAGGAAAATAAAATAAAATGTTATATAAATGCTGCATGAATGAATTTGTGACCACTAGAGGGCAGAAACAGAATGAGAACTGGAAACAGTGCCGCCATTAGAGCAGGGATCTTTAACTATGTTAAATATGTGTTATTTTCAGTTATCTGGCGCCTCCAAGAACAGGACTCCAGTCTCCACTGGTGAAGACTCCACATACCAGAGCCTCGATCCTGCCAGCAGGGACCAGGACCAGATCTACTCCTCACTCACTTAACCTTACATAACTCCCAGAAAACCACAAATAGTTGAATCCTCACACAAACACAAGCTAAGATCGTTTAGAAAGTGCAAGGAAACGATTAACTATTTAGATGTACATTTATACATATGATTTAGTCATGTACTAATAGTGAGTGTATAAATAAATATGTACAAACATTTATTGATATTTTTAATTAATGTTTAGAGGTGCAGAAGGTTTTGCATTGTATGTTCAATTGTTACTGACTGCAGCCTCATTGAGCACATTGTGAAAGAATGAATGAATGAATTATTGTGTCATGCGTATCATTACGTTCAGCCCGCATGAGCTTATAAGACACCAACATTAATATAGAGGGGAAAAAAAGAATAATATACAAGATAGCCATAGTACATCATATACAGCTCTAACCAATTAGAAACAAAGATTAGAAGCGGAATAATAATAAATAGTACATATATATTCAGATACTTGCATGTATGTGTTCATACACAGATGCATTCACCTTTACTCAGATAACCACTCACATAAACCCATAACCCTACACAGAACAAAATTAAATCTAGTTAAACAAACTAATTTTTGATCGTAAGCATACCAAAATATTTCAGAGATTTGCCGCATAACATCCAGAAACAAAGATTCTCTGTGATCATCATAATGTGTACAAGAGGAAATGAGATTGGTTTGGTGCAGTTCAGTTTGTAATATAGTTTAACCTAAGAAGTTATTGTGTCTGATATTTAATTTGGTCTAAACACTGTAAAGCGCCTATGAAGACGAAAGCTGATGAAGCTGATGTTTCTCCTCTCTACCAGTAGATGGCAGCATGAGTGTATTTAAATGTATCCCTGGTTTGTGTCTGTTAATTCGTTTAAATACAGGTTATTGCTAAAGATTTATTTCATGCTGTTAATTGCATTTAGTATTCATTGTTTGTGGGTTATTTGCAACCTAGTTAAATACATAGCTATATGGAAAATTTGCATCTGACGAGAAATCAGAAAGAGCTTTATTGCCAAGTAGGTTTACACATACAAGGAATTAGCTTTGGTATTTTGGTGCATAACAATAAAGAAGGTAAGAAAGTAAACTGCTGCAGATCAAGAATCAAACATATAAAATTGACAAGATATAAAAGAATCATAAATGATCAAGAATATGTACTTGTTATGTACATAGACATTTGATCATGTGGCAGTAAATAACCTCCCCGTCATGGCACCACCTATGTTACACTGCACCTTCATCACTGTATCATCATCTTCATCATTCACCCTCAGCTCAGAATCAAACCTACATGCACTTCTGTTCTGACCTTTAGCAGCTCTGACCACAAACTCACATCAGGAATGTCATACTGTGTGAACACGACGGCACCCATAACCAAATTCATCCTAATCTGCTATTTGCTGGACTGTGTATTTAAATACAGGAAATAGCAGTGTGTGTGTGTGTGTGTGTGTGTGTGTGTGTGTGTGTGTGTGTGTGAGTGTGTGTGTGTGTGTGAGAGAGAGAGAGAGAGAGAGAGAGTGAGATCTGAGTTCCTCCAGCTGCAGTTCTGCTTTCTCTGTCTCTGCTGGAAAGACTTGAACCGTCTGGGATGGATCCGTTCGCCTTTACGTTGCTTCTCTTTCTGCTCGCTTTTATCGGTAAGAAGAGATAAATATTTCAGTGTAATTTCTTTAGAGATTAGATTGATTTGAGATGCTTTTATTTATGGGTTTATTTCTAGAAAACAGGAACCTGTAGCTTTCTGTTGTGTTGCCTGTTTGAATTCATGGTCATAATGCTGAATGACACATTTTCTAAGAACCAGAGCAAACCAAACACAAACTTCCACCTATTGTACTTATTTTACCAGATTAATACATAGGCTACTAAATGCACCACAGGACTAACTACTTCACCTGACTTGTCCCTCATGTTTCTCCCCCTCCCGGATGCTGTGCGGGTCCATCCTGCCTCCGGGTCTCAATTTTGGGGAGAAATGTTACGTTGGTTTTTATTATCTGCAATTTCAACAACAAGACTAAACACGTTGAGGTTACCACCCTAAGTAAAGGAGGGTTGAAAGTGAACGCATCGTACCGATACTTGGCTCTAGCATCCCTGATGTCAGGTGACAGCTGGGATTATAGCTTCAACATAATATCAATAGACGCTTTGCAAACCGGAATTATTCATCTCCAAGTTCTTGGTAAGTTATTTTTGCCTAATTAAACCATCACTAATACAATTTAGAAAATAGTTCATAGTTTTATTTATACTATAGGCCAAGGTTATTTTGACATTCAACCCCAAAACCGTGCTCAAAATGAAAATAACCTAACCTAATAACCTAACTTCATTTACAATGTGAGTTCAATAGTTTAGTAATATGGAAAACGATTAACATGGCATTCCTCCATAAAGGCCTTTAAGCTACTTGTTAATTTTTCAATACTCATCTGTTTGTTATTTAGATATATGATTGCGTGCTCAGCAAGAAGCTTTCAGCTTTTGTAACATTACTTTAAATGTGGAAAAAAAATACAGATTTACATTGCAAATTTAATAGGCTACCACTACTTCCTGTAGAAAAAATGGCCCATTTCCAATGTGTTCATCATTCACACAAGCCTGCTTTGATTAAACCTGAAATGGGAAACTCCGAGTTTTCAGTTCCACAACAGCTGATCAGAATTAGTTCATCAAAGTATGTTGAACCTCATTAAAGCCTGTGCCTGGGAAATGAAAAAGGCCAATACTACGATTCATCATGGCAATGGGTAAAGAAAGAGCGGAGTGCATAAAACGGGAGTGGAGGAAGGAGTTAGGTGGAGTTAGGAGGAGGAAGTTAACACTTTTACATTTTATTCAGTGAGTTTAGCTAATTTGAATTTCCTTAATGAATGATAAAGTGCTGGAATCCTTTACTGTGGGTTACTTTTAAAATATGTTTATTCAGCTGTAACCTGACGGGACAAAACGCTGGTGGCAATAACTGAAGCTGAAAATATGGATCAAACAGATAAGACACAGTTTACTTATGGACCTGTGATTGGCAGTTCAAACTGACATGTAGTTTTTTCAGCTGCACGATGCATGATTGTTCATTGACAGCTTAAAACAGGTGAGAATGATTTAAACAGGGATTAATGCAGTAGTGTAGCCCACACTAAACGTTTCTGTGCAACCTGACAGCTGCCTAAATGTTCACAGAGTCACAGTGTTATAAAGAAGTGCAGCCTAAAGATTGTATTCTGAGCTGAGGATGAATCAACAACATCTACAATAACTGTCTCTGTTCTTACGTCGATGGCAGATTGATCATAAAAGCGGTCACGTTAAAGATCATGTTTGGGTAATAAATGAATATCTAACTTCTGCAAATGAAAGCGTTCAATGTGTGTTTTGACATCGGCAGTGTGAATGAGGAAACAACAGTGTGTCAGACTGCTGCTTCAGGCTCCACAGGAGGGGAGGAGTCATAGAGAAACAGAGAGTTTGTTGATGAACCCCTGACTTAGAGTTTAAGTTAACTTGCCGTCTAAAAAAGGAAATTCCCATAGCAAAGCTCAGGGAAGCAGCTCTGTGCTCTAATGGAGGTGGGGTGGTGAACCAGATGTAGATGTAGTTAGACTCAAACTAACCACTTAGTCAATAATTCAGATAAAGCATAAATCTCACCTTTTGTGTTGCTAGTTGAAGCAGGTTTGAGTGTGGGATTATGTTGTTGCCCTTGTGGCCACCGGGAGAAAAACGGCCGCCAATTGTAGTTCTCTACCCTACGCAGTATCTCACAAAAGTGTATAGGGTACACCCCTCACATTTATGTAAACCTTTGATTTTATCTTTTCATGTGACGACACTGAAGAAATGACACTTTGCTACAATGTAAAGTAGTGAGTGTTCAGCTTGTATAACAGTGTAAATCTGCTGTCCCCTCAAAATAACACATCACACAGCCGTTAATGTCTAAACCACTGGCAACTAAAGTGAGGACACCCCTAAGTGAAAATGTCCAAATTGGACCCAAAGTGTCAATATTTTGTGTGGCCACCATTATTTTCCAGCGCTGCCTTAACCCTCTTGGGCCTGGAGTTCAGCAGAACTTCACAGGTTGCCACTGGAGTCCTATTCCACTCCTCCATGACGACATCACAGAGCTGGTGGATGTTAGAGACCGTGCGCTCCTCCACCTTCCTGCCCTGCAGCCCAGTCTTTGAAGGGAGGGGATCCTGCTCTGCTTCAGTATGTCACAGTACATGTTGGCATTCAAGGTTCCCTCAATGAACTGTAGCTCCCCAGTGGCGGCAGCACTCATGCAGCCCCAGACCAGGACACTCCCACCACCATGCTGGACTGTAGGCAAGACTCACTTGTCTTTGAACTCCTCACCTGGTTGCCGCCACACACAGTCGACACCATGTCAACCGAATACGTTTATGTGGGTCTCATCAGACCACAGGACCTGGTTCCAGTAATCCACGTCCTCAGTCTGCTTGTCTTCAGCAAACTGTTTGCGGGCTTTCTTGTGCATCATCTTTAGAAGAGGCTTCCTTCTGGGACGACAGCCATGAAGACCAGTTTGATGCAGTGTGCGGCGTACGGTCAGAGCCCTGACAGGCTGACCCCCCACCCCTTCGACCTCTGCAGCAATGCTTGCAGTACTCATACGTCTATTTCCCAAAGACAACCTCTGGATATGACGCTGAGCACGTGCACTCAACTTCTGTGGTCGACCATGGCGAGGCCTGTTCTGAGTGGAACCTGTCCTGCTGAACCGGTGTATGGTCTTGGCCTCGTGCTGCAGCTCAGTTTCAGGGTCTTGGCAGTCTTCTTACAGCCTCGACCATCTTTATGTAGAGCAACCGTTCTTTTTTTCAGGTCCTCAGAGAGTTCTTTGCCATGAGGTGCCATGTTGAACATCCATTCACCAGTATGAGGGAGTGTGAGAGCGATAACACCAAATTTAACACACCTGAGACCTTGGAACACTAACGAGTCACATGACACCGGGGAGGGAAAATACTAATGGCCCCAATTTGGACATTTTCACTTAGTGGTGTCCTCACTTTTGTTGCCAGCGGTTTAGACATTAACGGCTGTGTGATGTGATATTTTGAGGGGACAGCAAATTTACACTGTTATACAAGCTGTACACTCACTATTTTACATTGTAGCAAAGTGTAATTTCTTCAGTGTTGTCACATGATAAGGATGAGTTAGATTTTGACATTTTCCATAATAATGGTACCATATGAGAGGAACTAGAAATGCTACAGTATCTTAATTGCGGCACTTTTAATGCCCTAACACTGCTTATGGTGTGTTCACATAGAAAACAGAGCAATTTAATAGCCATAAACAGAACAAAAGGATTCCAAAATAATTACATCAAATTAGTAAAATACTGCATTTATTTGATAGCTTTAGATACTAGTAACAACAAGTTAAGACGTTTCATAAAAAACATATGCAGAGCTCTCACAACTAGGGCTGCAACTAATGATTATTTTCATAGTCGACTAATCAGTTCATTGCTTTCCGCTTCTCGCATGAATGCTTACAGTCAAGCAGTCATGGCAGACCGTGGAAGCGATACTGCCCATAGAAATGTTCTCAATATGAAGACTGCTCTCTCTCCCTTAAACAGCCACTCTGTAATGATGCGTCTTCAATGAAATTTCATGTCAACGTCGTTGATTATGTAGACTAATCGTTTGTAGACTAAGCCCTATTCACACCATGCATCTGGAATCTGATTTTTTTAGGCACTGTCTTTTTTATTATTGCATGGAGATCAGCTTAAAGAATCTGAACCCATCCTTTAAATGCAACTGTGTGAATACAACACCTCAACAGCTGAATTGTAGCCAACCAAAGTTTGAGCAGTTTAGATAACAAAAAATACATATAAAACACTTTTTTTTTTAAAAATGAACATGTATTATTATACACTATGCCAGGAAAACATGTGGCTGAACAAAACTTTTAGCTGATCAATGTTCAAGAAGCAGCGTTGATCCCACCAACACACTTGAGTGTCTTCTGACATTGTGGAGCCACGTGAATATTTAACCACAAACATTGGAACTAAAATGTTTATCCAGTGTGGACTTTTGAGTGTCGTCTCAGAGTTCCCTTTTCTGTGAATCTTTTACCACAAACTGAGCAGCTAAATGGTTTCTCCCCTGTGTGGACTTTACAGTGTTGTCTCAGAGTTCCATTTTGTGTGAATCTTTTACCACAAACTGAGCAGCTAAACGGTTTCTCCCCTGTGTGGACTGTAGAGTGTCGTCTCAGATTTCCCTTTTCTGTGAATCTTTTACCACAAACTGAGCAGCTAAATGGTTTCTCCCCTGTGTGGACTTTAATGTGTAGTCTCAGATTTCCATTTTGTGTGAATGTTTTACCACAAATTGAGCAGCTAAATGGTTTCTCCCCTGTGTGGACGTGAGAGTGTCGTCTCAGATTTCCCTTTTCTGTGAATCTTTTACCACAAACTGAGCAGCTAAATGGTTTCTCCCCTGTGTGGACTTTAGAATGTAGTCTCAGATTTCCATTTTGTGTGAATCTTTTACCACAAACTGAGCAGCTAAATAGTTTCTCCCCTGTGTGGACTTGGGAGTGTAGTCTCAGAGTTCCCTTTTCTGTGAATCTTTTACCACAAACTGAGCAGCTAAATGGTTTCTCCCCTGTATGGACTTTAGTGTGTAGTCTCAGATTTGCCTTTTGTGTGAATCTTTTACCACAAACTGAGCAGCTAAATGGTTTCTCCCCTGTATGGACTTGAGCGTGTAGTCTCAGAGTTCCCTTTTGTGTGAATCTTTTACCACAAACTGAGCAGCTAAATGGTTTCTCCCCTGTGTGGACTGTAGAGTGTCGTCTCAGATTTCCCTTTTCAATGAATCTTTTACCACAAACTGAGCAGCTAAATGGTTTCTCCCCTGTGTGGACTTTGGCGTGTAGTCTCAGATGTGCTTTTTGTGTGAATCCTTTACCACAAACTGAGCAGCTAAATGGTTTCTCCCCTGTGTGGATTGTAGAGTGTCGTCTCAGAGTCCCCTTTTGTGTGAAACTTTTACCACAAACTGAGCAGCTAAATGGTTTCTCCCCTGTGTGAACTGGAGAGTGTCGACTCAGATTTGCCTTAGTTTTGAATCTTTTAGCACAAACTGAGCAACTAAATGGTTTCACTCCTGTTTGGGTTCCATTGTGGTTCTGCAGATGTTCCTTGTTACCAAATCTCGCAGCACATTCAGAGGAGCTAACTGATGTTTCTCCAGTGTTACATTCCTGATCACTTACAGGTGCTTCATTGTTTTGCAGAGGGTTTAAACCTGGCTGACGTTCCCTGGTCTCCTCCCAATCACAACTGTAATCAGTCTCAGGTTCAGAGCAGAGTGAAGTCTGGTCATGAGTATCTGGTTGTAAAGGACTATCTGGGTTAAAGTTCCTGGCTGGTTCTGGTCCTCCACAGTCCTCTCCATCAGCTTCCGTTTTCAAATGCTCTGCATCTCTGTTCTCTTCAGTTTGGCTTTGATGAAGCTGTGAGGACTGAGGTTGCTCTTCATCTTCTTCACTCTTCACAGGGACAGGAGTGAATGGGGACTTGGTGATATCAGCCTCCTCCAGTCCTGGAAGCTGCTCTCCCTCCTGACTGTTCCAGAGCTCCTCCTGTTCCTCTTTAAAGGATGGCGGCTCTGGTGGGTCCTCCTGGTCCAGCCTGGGGCTCCATTGCTGCTGCTGCTCAGGGGGAACCTCTTCCTTACTCACCAACAGCTGCTGGATGTCTGTGGAGAATAATGAAAAACATGCACATGTTAGGAATTAATATTGTTCATTAATATTAACACACGCTGACTGCATGAAGATATTGACGGCAATTTTCTATTTTTGTTATCTACTGATGTATGAGTCTTTTCTTTAGCAATTTACTTTAATGATTAGAGAGGCTTTTTAACATTTCCATGTGCAGTAATATCACAGCACATTGTGACATTTAAACAGCAAAACTAAAAATTACAGTAATAAACTTGACAGTACAGGACAGCGGAAACTCTTCAGAGGAAACAGAGTTAAATTTTAAGCTTCTATAATTCATGTTTATTGGCTCTGATGGAGCACAGGATTAATGAGAAGGACAGCTGCTTTACTCCAGTTTGGCTGTATGAACCTGGACTGTGTGTGAGACCTTTGGATGTGTTTAAGAACACAGATCCTGACCGATCCTGTCAGTGTGTCGGGAGATTTAATCTGTGAAGTTATGCTGTTGTGCCTCGTGCGTAAAGGCGCACAACGTCTCTCTCAAAGCCTTGAATATACTTCAGTGCGGACGCGTACACTGACAGATGTGAAAGTATAACACATGGGTTTTAACCAACACCAAATGACAAAATTGGTCGACTGTCAATTCTCCAAAGCAACATATCTGACCGTTGGAAAGAGCCAGTCCAGCTGTAATTGTTGTGCACTTGATAATAAAGACAGAAGTCTGCCGAAACAAAACAAAATAAAACGAGACGACGACAAGACGGCAACAATGTCCTTAAACACTGACTGTGACTACCTTAACATGCAATGTTGTTGAATAAGAATGACGCCATTAAAACTCAATTCAAAAATGTTAATGAAATATGAAATATTATTATATATATATATGAAAAATGAAATATCTCCTTTTTGGCAGTATAGTGAGGAGACAAAATATTACAGGCCACATTGTCTCCCTCAACACAACAAACTAAGGAGAAAGAGGCGCTTAAATATTTGGTCCCATTTCAGTGAGGCGGACAAAAAGACATCGTACATCAAGCAATGTGGTTGTATGATTTCTGGAAAAAATACAACAAAATCGAAGCGGCATATCAAGGCTAACCACCTGGGAATTGAGGTAAGTTAACGTCTCCTTTGCAATAAAAATGAGAACAAAGATGACATTCAGATTTTACAAAACATTTTATCTATATGTGAGATGAGTGAAATAAAGACTAAAATGATAAATCTCTCCATTTTAGTTAGAGAAGATAAAAATAACACCTCTTGGTTGCCTCATGGGCACTTCCTTTACACCAATTAAATGACAGACGCATAGGCTTACAAATTCACTAGCCAGTCAAGAGAATCTTTCAATTCACTTTCATCATCCGCGGTTAGTCTTCAAAGCCAAATTACTAAGACGGGGGACAGAAATATTTCTGTCCGTAATGCTTTTGGATTTGCTTGAAAATTTGCTTCCAGTCCCGTTTTTATAACCATTGATTATATGTAAGTAACATTTCTTTTTGTTTTCTTGTCATTGATTTTATTACTTAGTTGAGCTTTGATTGTGTTCCTGTTCATATTTCACTTACTGATATGTTACTGACTTTAAGCACCAAACAAGGGCATGCTTTTTTCTACATTTATGAAAAGAATAGCACTCAAAGACATATGATATGTCTACCCTATAAGTAACTATGTATAGAAATTACTCAAATTACAAATTAGTGTCTTTTTCATGTAACACTGGAAATGAAAATTTACCTTGGTATTTATTTAATTAATTTTAAAATGAAATGTGTAGCTTTACAATTTCGGCAACCTTATTTACCGGCAAAAGAGTTTATTACACAAATTAGTATTTTATTTTGATAAGTTCGTTCTTAGTCTGTCCAACTTGCCCTAGGTTACAGGCAATTTGATGATCATGTGATGAGTTAAAAAAGGAATCCAAGCTCAGAGGAAAGACTTAAGGGCAATGGCTGGTGGAATAGAAGCATTGGTCAGCTCAATGTGGAGAGTAAACATTGAAAATAGAGACTCAAGTTATTAATTTAGAAATCTGGTTTGAACTCTCTAAAACCCTATTTGGTGAAGATCTTAAGAAAAAACGTCATTGGCTCTGGGTCACAAAAAAACAAAATGGAGTGAGGTATTTGAGAAATAGACAACAGAAAAAGTGATCAAAGGACCTACCTTTGAGTATGACTCACAATATCAAACAAATATATGTTGAAGACACAGAAGAGAATAAGATACAATATGAACACCAGAAGATGTCTTTGCAGAGTGGAGTTGAACTGGAAGAAGCAATCACAGATGAAGACTTACAGAAGAGTGAGACAGAAGACAAGCAACAGAAGATGATGCACACTGGAGTTCGCACTGAACATGGAACCAAATTCAATAGAGAAAGTTGTTAGAAGTATCAAAGAGGTTCACAATTACAGTGAATAGGAAGAAATGGCAAAGAATTGCTCAGTTCAACAAAACTGAGGCAACCATGGACCAACCTGTTCCAAAAGAAAAATCCCTGTTGTACCCTTGCCTTCAAATGTCAACATATCAAAACTCCTAACAGCCGGAAAATGAATAATCCATATTTAAACATCACTGCAGTTTGTACATTCCCTTCCTGTAGTGCAAAATACTACTTTAAAAGGAAAAGGGGGCCAGTGGGAGACGTCTCAGTTAAAATATCCGTGCTACAGAGAGGGAAAATCACAGAGCTCTACGTAAAGGAGTGAGCCACCTCTTCTATAGTAAAACTTAAAAAAAAACAGCTCTTGCTGAACTGATTTCAAACATAACCAGAGGTCTAAACAAAAATGACCCCACTGACATTATACCTGGATGCTACAGGTAACGTTGCATCCAAAGTTCTAAGTCAGACCAAAAGAGTCCTTTACTACTCTCTTACTCTTCCTGGATCTGGTCAGAATGCACCTCCACTCCCAGTCTGTGAAATGCTGACAAATGAACACTCTATACCACCAATCACATTCTGGCTAATGCAGTTCCTCTGAAAACTGTCACAGTACACAAAACTAAGAGTCCATCAAGTTAAAACAGATGTCAGCTGGGCACTACTTCAAAGTGTTCACAAGGAGAGTATTGTCCGCTACTTGGACAGAGCATTTGCCATTTGTTCAAAACTGAACATAGAAGGATATCAGAATGTTTACGGTGCTACACATATGCTCTGCACACATGCTCAAAGCTGTCACACAGTCAATTGGGAGAAAAACAGATGACAAAGGTTTGAAGGACGTTGCAACATTTGCATTTGCCAGGTTGTAAAAGACTACCTCAATGGCCAAAGCACTCAAAATCTTTGGCTCAATGTGCACTGTAATAATTGGCAAACACAACACCAATACTGTCCTGACTGAGGTTAAGGCCATCCAGGACTTAAGAAAAGGGTGCAAAATTTCTGACATGGAAGAGACAGCCCCTTAGTTCAGGAGGAAGATGATGAAAGAAAGAAAAAATGCCCAAACAATTGCTGACAGCTCTTCCTTCACACGCAAGTTCAAGACAGTCTTGGAGGAGGTAAAGGGAGAGCTTGGAAAGGATGACGACACCCCATAAGAAGAGGAAAATCCATACTTCTACCCAGGCACTGTTGGTGTCCTTTTTGATAACTACCAGGGCATTTCCCCCTTTGGAGTGGTCTGCTGTTGGGGAATTTCAAAAGCTATGCATCTGACAAAGAAGACAACATCTCCGGTGGTTTGGAATTGTAAAACATTCATTCTGAAAAAGCAGAAGCGACTGAGGCCAGGGACATTTGTCAGGAAAATGTATGGCTCTCTACAAGGGAGATACAGAGAACACATCATGTCTCATAACCTCTCTCCTCCTCCACACACAAACTTGTCTGCCGATACCTTTGCTGCCTTCTTCACAGGCAAAGTGGCGGCTATAACTAGCCAATTCTCTAAAACACTCAAACTCAACCATTTTAGCAGTCCTACTACATCTTTTCCTCTGCCCTCCCTGGTCAATGGTGTTCACTCTCCTCGTTTACTCCTCTTACGGAGAGCAAACTTTCAGAACTCTTTACCCGTAGCCGTCCCACTAAATGCCCACTGGACCCGATTCCTACAAATCTCCAATCACTCATGGGATAAATACTTCTCTGGCTTCAGGAATCTTCCCGACCACTTTCAAAAGAGCCCAGGTTACACACTTGCTCAAAAAACCCTCACTCGACCCAACTCAAGTTGAGAACTATCGCCCGTCGAACAGGTGGTCTTCAAACAGGTCTCAGAATTCCTCTCATGTAACGACTTCCTAGATCCACATCAGTCTGGTTTTAAGAGTGGCCACTCTACTGAAACAGCTCTTCTGTCTGTAACAGAAGCCCTAAGGTCAGCTAAAGCTGCAGCCCAATCCTCAGTTCTTATCCTGCTTGACCTACCAGCTGCCTTTGTCACAATCAATCACAGGATCCTGCTATCTACACTTTCAGCAACGGGCATATCGGGTAAAGCCCTGGTTTGAATCCTCTTGGGTGTTCCTACAATGTTTTGTGGCAAGGACAATTATCCTCCTCCCTCTGCCTCTCCACCTGGAGGCCCCAAGGTTTGGTGCTAGGGCCCCATCTCTTCTCAATTTATACCACCTCACTGGGGTCGATCATTCGCTCGCATGGCTTCTCTTATCACTGCTACGCAGACGATACGCAACTCTACCTATCCTTCCCACCTATCCTTCCCGGATCACGGACTGTCTCTCGGATATATCTGCGTGGACAAAGGCTCGCCACCTTCAACTAATCCTCTCTAAGACTGAACTCAGTGTTTCCTATACGTTCATTTATTTGTGGAGACCTGCCACAATATCAACGCTGACCGCCACAGATTGATTTAAGATTTTTTTTACTAAGCCTATTTAAAATCGTATTTGATAGAGCGCCATAGTGCATTCGTGCAGCACTTCCTCTCGCTCGTCCCTCTCTCACTCACTCTCCCTCATGGAGCACCGCTGCACAAATCTGTCCAACACAACGCTGTTAATGTCGGAGACCCAGTTTAAAAAAAGTTATTAGCCAGCATGCAAGGAGCCTAACTAACAAGGAGAGCTAAGTTAATGTAAGAATGCAGCTGAATTTTCAAGGCTAGCGCGCTGTATATAGCTGGTAGTCAATATCGATGCTGCCACGAGCTACCACATGCCGTCAGAGCAGAGGCGTCACTCTCTAACTTCAAGAAGCTCTTGAAAACTCATCTCTTCCGAGAACACAAACTCTTATAACACCTCTAACTCCTAACCTCTAAAATTACTTCCTGTGCTCTTCTTCTTCTTCTTCAATCCCCATACAATTATATTGATTGCACTTTTTGTTAACTCTTACTTCAATCCCTAGGTATTTACCCTATTTACGTTATTGCTGCTCTTACTAGTATATATTTTCAGTTGTAGATCTCGTGCTGTATTTGATACTTGTATGTTGTTCCTTAAATGTAAGTTGTTTTGGATAAAAGTGTCTGCCAAATGAGTAAATGTAACAGAAGTTATTATTGTAGCTGCTTTTGCTGACATATTTTGAGATGCTATTGTTTGATGATATGTTACTTTTAACCATATCTCCATGCCCTTTCAGATCACATTTTTGTGGTAGATGCTATGCAGGGGTCAAATGAGAACTCCAGAATGGCTGGCACAGATTTGGGTATTATTCAATACATTATAGCTACACAAATGGTATTAAAACCATAAGAGCAAATTTAGATATAAATAGTTTTTCCTTTTAATCCTGCAGACAGTATTTCAAGATGCGCCGGAATAGACTTGGAAAAGAGGACTGGGTTAACATCAAGTGGCTGCCTGGCAAGAAAACCCACACCCTCCAGAAAGATGACACCGACATCAGCTGTGGGATCTTTGTCATGCAGGTGATTCAATGAAACATGTTTTTTATTGATCAATAAAAAAAACACTTTCAGTGTTTCCCACAGGATTTTAAGAGACTACACTCCCGGAACTCCCTTTGACTCCGGGCTAACGCTGTTAGCTCGGCCATTTTATTAGCCAGTGACCTCACGCTGACCATGATGAGAGAGGGGTGACACAGCTTAAATCTCCTTTCATAAGTCTCTGTTTTCTGGACCCCTCTCTCACCCCACACCGTTCCGTTGCTCCTCTGCATCCTCTGTTTGTCCTCCTCCAGATCTCAATGGGGATGTCTTTGGGGTTAGGCGCCATGCCCGCTGGCTTCAGTAAACAAAGCGGCTGTGTAGTTGCTGCGCAACGGTGCCGTGACTTAATGAAAAGAGCAAATTCACAGCCAACAACCAGACCAAAAGAGATATAAAAAAAAGAACAAACAGGAACTGCAACAGGTTCCATGCACGTTGGCGCATGTGCTCTATATAAGTGTTAATGAGTGTTAAATAAGTGTTGTGGTATAACCAGGAGACCATTGGTATGTGGGATGATGGTGGAGTCACTACAGCTTATAACAGTTTAGTTACTGAAGATTAAAATTCACCCAAATTAATGTTGAGGATGCTTGTTGACGATGTAGCCTATCAAAACAAAACCAACGTGGTAGCTAACAAATGACATCGGATCACCGTCACTTTACTTGGTCAACTCTTGTAAAATAGCCACCGTGTCGTGACTTGTAACATAATAACTCTTGTGTTTCTCTGATGAATGCTACAATTTGTCGCCAAATATGCCTGGACGGCCGTTAATATACCTCGACGGCATGCAAAGTAAATATTATGTGTGGGAAACACTGAATGAACTGTTGTTTTTCTTTTAAAAGACTCTTCAGCAGAGTCTACTTGCACTGTGTCTCCCTACATAGCCTCGTTTGGACCAAAAGTTCCAGGGACTTTTAAGTCCCCAGACCTCTTTTCAAGGAACTAAAAGGTTCCTTCAACCCCTTGTTCTGTGCGTTTCCACCGTGATCTAAAGACCTGCGAATATTAGGCAAATAAACCAGCTGACGTAGGCTGTAGGCCTATACTGTGTACAAAGCAATGTACAGGCACCATTATTTGGCTGCTATTACGGAGAAATAAATTTAATGCCAACATCCGATCTCAGGCAGACATCGGCGAGACGTGTGTGGCTCTCTGACTGTTAATTGTGATTTATTGGTTTGCAAACAACAGTGGAAAAGAGAGGAGCAGTCGTAGAATGACTATAATGTTGACCTTAATGTTGTCTAAAACACTTTAGATTAGGAAAAAAATATATATATATTTTTGAAAATGAACTGCTTTTTGTCAACATGCAGACCACATTAGACCAGGTCCAGATCCAAAACCACTATACCTAGCACTCTCAAATCTGGACTAGCAGAGCAGATAAATCGCTCTTTAAAGTATTTTCTCCATCATTATCGCCAGGTCAATTTTTCCAGCGCTTTAGCCCCGAATGTAACTCAACATCCAAAATATTTTCTGTATTATGTGGGCTAATAATCCTCATGACGCAGCCTGTCTCGCAGGTCTTCAAAGAATGGAGGCTACTCGCAGTAATATTGTTATATTTTGTATGAAGCTCATGTAACGTGACCCCCCCACACACACCGTTACTCAGCATGCCTGCGGTTAGAGTAAGCAGAGAGGAGAGAGACAGAGTTTAAAAGTTATTTTAATTTTTAACACACACACACACACACGTAACTGTTTATTTATTTATTTTATTTTAATATATTATTTTAATTTTATAACATACAAACACATGCTTAGTGTTATTTACTTTTTTCATATTTATTTTTAAGGCTTTTTTGTATAATTTGTTATTTTTTTATTATTATTATTATTATTATTATTATTATTATCTCCTTATCTAATGAAATGTATGAAATTAATTGTCCTTATGTACTTTATATGTAGCTTTGGCAATATTGTTGCTATACATTCATGCCAATAAAGCTAATTTGAAGAGAGAGAGAGTTTCTAAAGTTTTACCTAATGATCAGCGACCGCGCAGGCCGACCAGTCAGCTGCGACCGCGACCGGTCAGCTGCACGACAGGCTGTTTGTGTGTCTGTCAGTCTGGGCCAAACTAATAGGCTACTTTCAATATGGAGGGGGGATCCGAGCGGCCCCTCCCAACTCGTTTTTGCTGAAATCCGATTGGCTCAACGTGCCGATCGAAGGAGTTTCCTTTCCTTCTGGGGCGAGTTCAATCCAAAACCTTTTGCTCGTCTTTACTCTGAAGAAAGCGTGTCCCATGGTGATGGTCCAGTGAGCTGCAAGGCAGACGAGGCTGAGAAGGTAACGGACTCCTTGAGTGAGTCTGGTGCTGTTACACCTTTGCCTCCCGCTCACGATGCTTTGATTAAAGCTCCAAGATGCCATCCTTCCTTTGTCAAACAGAAGGGAAGGACAAACAAAAACTCGACACTTAAAAGAAAGAGTCCTTGAGTTTTAGCTCAGCGGCGGTTGTGTTGGACCATAGGGGGCGTGGTCTGCCGAAGGTGTTAAATGAGGAGATGATAAGTGATGTGTCTCCCAAAGCTAACTCGTTGTTTTTTGTGTCTCTGTTCAGGGAGCGGTTACAGCATGCTGTCAAGTCGGCGAAGGAATTGTTTTCCTCCTCACGGGTCTGTGTGGCCACAAAGAAGTTGATGGGTGACAAAGTGTTCGCCTCACTGGGTCCTCCTGGCCCACAGTTACAACCTTTACATCCAACATGAGTGGGGAGCTGACAACATCCTGGCACGTGTTTTGGGTCATCCTTGGTTTGAGTTTGATTTCCCCACGTGGGTCCTGATGATGCAGGCTGACAATCGCCAAAACTGTGTGATGTCATGGTTACTTCTCTGGTTCGTTTGTAAAACTGCAGTGTGAACATGAAGCGGACCAGAACTGAAATGCAACAGTAGGTGTGAACTATAGGTGTGAAATCACCCTTAAATTAATAAACACTTTTAACCCCCTCCCTGCTCTGAGGGAGAAACCACGAGCCTACAGCTCCACACTGCCGTCTGACCACGACTGGTCCACTGACCCCATGGGGGTCATTTACACTGGGGACATGTCCCCACCACATTTTAGTTTTGTCCCAATCACTTTTTGAAAGCATTTGTTAAAAATGTTCAGAAAAACAGCTTGCACCAAGAAATGTTAACTAACAAATGAAAATACTTTCAGAAAGATTTATCTGCACGATAAGAAAACATGCAGTGTAATATAGTTTTCCCTCATATAAAACCAGATATTTTCACTCTAAATTGGAGCAGAAATGCAAAAATGTCTCCTGAATGCAGGAAATTATGAGTTTAATGCTCAAAATCTTCTGCATCGTCACGTCTCATGACCCAAAGGTATCATCACACCACTAATCTGAGCCCTTATGTCCTCACCACTTTTCAGCACAAAGTGACGCCCTTCACTGACCCGCTGCACTCTGTACCAGCTCCTCTCAAGTAAGGCACGTCGCAAGGCATTGTATGCATGCTACGTTCTCATTAGGGGCTGAAGAAGTTGACATTTGTGTGGATTTGTGTTTCATCAGTTTTCAATTTTTCACCTCTGATGAAGAGCAGAGCGCTCGTCTCATCCAGTACAGTCGCAGACGGGCTCTGTGTCTGTCAGACGATCTAAAAGGGGGTCAGCAAAGCAATAATGCAGACGAATGCACAGCAGAGGGGCAGGTAGATTTTGTTAAAATATTATGACTTCATTCTCATAATATTACAACTTTGGTCTCAAAATCTTCCTCCAGTTTTGAACATGAGCAGAAAACCTACTGAAACACAGTCAAGTGCAGGGGTTTGTACCTGAGTTAAAATTAATTAATCCTCATTTGTGTGAAAAGATGCCAGATGCACATGTAAGAGGTTACTTCAGTCGTGCCTGACTCGGCAGGGATGAAATTAAATGAGAAAAGTTGATCTACAGGAGGAAACATATCTGACAGAAAGACAGAATGCCTGAGAGTCTTACTGTGTTATATTATATTTTTATATCCTGAATTGTCACCTGAATTTTGTGTTTCCTTTTATATAAATAAAGACATTTCCTCAATAAATTGGTGCAGGAAAATTCACCAGAATGCAGGAAAAAAAGTGTTTGAAGCCCAGATTTTTCTGTGGGACCCTCAGACCCTCCACGCCACGAAGAATCTGTCGCTCAGCAATTAAAGTTAACTTTCACTTAAGTTCCCCTTAACTGCCGAATGGAAGCTGACTTCAGCATCTTCAGCAGGTTTGCAGCAGTCTGCAGTGAGAATAAGCAGTAAAGAGGACAAACCTGCTCTGTGTAACCGGACTTCAGGCTGGAAAACAGCGTCCAGTAGTTTCCTGTGTCTCTGGTTCTCCTCTTTGGAACGACAGAGTTCCTCCTCGTACTCTGATATCGTTCTTTCAAACAGCCCAAATATCTCTTCAGCAGCCGCAGTTAGTCGCTGGTTGATAAAACCTCTCAGCATCTGGACTTTAGACATTTTAAACAAATGAAAAACACAGTTTGGACTCAGAGTTCCTCCAACCAGCGCTGTGTGGCCGAGTTCCGTCTATTTCCAGCTAGCAAGCTAAGCTAACTTCAGTTAGCATTCGTGGCTAACAGGAGATGAAAGGTGAAACCAAAGTTTCCACTTTAACACGTTTATCCCACTGACTGTATAAAAGAAGGTTTATCCAAACATACAGGCTCTAGTTCACTCCGGGAACACACGAACACGTTGGCGTGCTGACACAGGAAGGAAAAGCGCTTCCGGTACCACGTCTTCCCACACCTTCAAAATAAAAGTTTGTGTAGAAAGAACAAAGTCCTATCTGATGAACTAAGAAGCAGAAAGAGCAGCACTCTCTTTATTTTAGACAACACAACACTGTTCATCCCAGAGGTAGTCAACATATACAAGTAAGTAAATAAACTAAATAAAAAATAAAAAATATGTATCATCTGTCCATCAGAAAATAATCAAACACAAAAGTGATTTTAATTGCAAATTATCATGAGAGAAGCTGAAACAATTAAATGTTTTTATACAATCAAAATAGTTGGCAATTAATTGACTAATCGTTTCAGCAGTACTTCATTTATATTTAAAACAAAACATTAAACAAAACACAGACTAGTTTGATTCACTTTAGTCTGTACTACACTTCCGCAGGATTTTATTTTCTCTGGTGTCCATCCAACATTTTGGTGAGTGACGTCAGGTCATGCTGCATTTTGCTGAACATGACATGTCAGTTCTCTGGTTTCTTAAAGATAAATTACAGTTTTTCTTGGTGGCTTAAACAAAATAATCAGGCTTTTCAACTACAATTATAAAACCATAATGCCATTTGTCAAAAAGCAGGAGTACAATGCTCCTGTTTCTGTAAGGCCCCCCCTCCAAATCTCACTATCTTCTGATTGGCCATTGTCTTATGTGTTTACCAGGTTGCTTCAGGAATAGGGCTGCATGTTCCTTTGTGGGAGTGGCCAGCATTCTCTGCCACGATCAAATGACCATATGTGGAATTCTGTCGCAGAATGACATCATACCGAGCCGTTATGATAATAATAGACCTCATTATTTGAAGCTTTGGCCGTGGTTAACATGAACATCTGACATTGTAACATTATAGAAATGACAGAAAATATGATAAAGCATAATAGGTCCCCTTTAAATAAAGAGTATAATGTTCAGTTAACAGTATACTGTTAGTATAATGTTACTATATTCATTATAATTTCATATAATAAATAGTTTACTATTTTACCACTAGTTGAATATTAAATCCAGTTACAGCTGATTCATTTCTGTGGGTTGTTTTTATTTATTTAATCCTTCTGCAAGCAAGATGATCTATATTGGTCTCTAATTTGTTAATGCAAAGTATTAACTTGTCAATAATCATATTGTTCAACATTTAATGATTGGCTGTAGTACGATAAACTTTTCATAATGTCCCGCCCCGTTCAGGCTGTGATTGGTCGGTTGACCAGAAGTGACTTACATCGGCTTTATAGATTTAGGAAAAGTTGAAAATCAAAAGGCAGCAATACAGCTAATGTTAACTTGCCAGCGATCCAAAGCCAAATCTTCTTTATCTTATCCCTGTTTTCTTCTGTCGTACCGCTTTAGCTGCCAACGACACGTAACGTTGCTGTAACTGTCTCTGTCACAGAGCAACAGGTGTTGTGCCGAATTCTTCCTGCCTGCTGAGAGTTGCATGCACCTCGCGGCTGATAACGCTCATTTATGCTGAGAAGAGAGGTGGATGCAAATCTCTGCAGGTAGCCTACAACATCTCTTCTGGTGAATTCTGCATCCACCTCTTAAAGTCCTTTTCAGACACTTTGCTGTGCTCATTGATCAAACGCGGTTATCACCACATATTTTAGTTGATTCTCACGAAGGATATTCTAGTGTTTAAAAGCAGCGGCCGAAGTTGTTGTCTTTAATGTTACTCGCTCACTGTCCATAAATTACTGTTTGTGGTTTATGCTTATCTGTTTTAGGAGCACATGCGAGAGCCCGGTGTGGGCGGAGATAATGAGCAGACAGCAGTGCAAACAGAGAGGAGTCTCACACACACAGCACACTTTTTGCGGTTATGTAATCGCACATGACGACATCGCGATTGCAATTAGATTAATCGTGCAGCCCTAAATTTGGATATTGAAATTTTAGACTTTTTAAGGAAAACGTGGCTGAACACAACTTTTAGACGATCAGTGTTCAAGAAGCAGCTTAATTTTTACCGTTAATCTCACCAACATACTTGCATATCTTTTGACACTGTGGAGCAGAGTGAATATTTTACCACAAAGACTGAAACTAAATGGTTTCTCCCGTGTGGACTGTAGAGTGGTGTCTCAGATTTCCCTTTTGTGTGAATCTTTTACCACAAACTGAGCAGCTAAAGGGTTTCTCCCCTGTGTGGACTGTAGAGTGTCGTCTTAGATGTCCCTTTCGTGAGAATCTTTTACCACAAACTGAGCAGCTAAATGGTTTCTCCCCTGTGTGGACCTTGGAGTGTCGTCCCAGAGTTCCCTTTTCTTTGAATCTTTTACCACAAACTGAGCAGCTAAATAGTTTCTCCCCTGTGTGGACCTTGGAGTGTCGTCCCAGAGTTCCCTTTTCTTTGAATCTTTTACCACAAACTGAGCAGCTAAATGGTTTCTCCCCTGTGTGGACTATAGAGTGTTGTCTCAGATGTGCCTTTTGTGTGAATTTTCTACCACAAACTGAGCAGCTAAATGGTTTCTCCCCTGTGTGGACTCTCATGTGAGTAACAACATCTCTATTGAATGTAAACATTTTTTTACAAACAGAGCAGCTGAAAAGTTTTTCTCCTGAATGGAGTCTCATATGAATCTTTAAGTAGCCCTTCTGGCTGTATCTTTTACCACAAACTGAGCAGCTAAATGGTTTCTCCCCTGTGTGGACTCTCATGTGAGTCACAACATCTCTATTGAATGTAAACATTTTTTTACAAACAGAGCAGCTGAGAAGTTTTTCTCCTGAATGGAGTCTCATATGAATCTTTAAGTAGCCCTTCTGGCTGTATCTTTTACCACAAACTGAGCAGCTAAATGGTTTCTCCCCTGTGTGGACTCTCATGTGAGTCACAACATCTCTATTGAATGTAAACATTTTTTTACAAACAGAGCAGCTGAGAAGTTTTTCTCCTGAATGGAGTCTCATATGAATCTTTAAGTAGCCCTTCTGGCTGTATCTTTTACCACAAACTGAGCAGCTAAATGGTTTCTCCCCTGTGTGGACTCTCATGTGAGTCACAACATCTCTATTGAATGTAAACATTTTTTTACAAACAGAGCAGCTGAGAAGTTTTTCTCCTGAATGGAGTCTCATATGAATCTTTAAGTAGCCCTTCTGGCTGTATCTTTTACCACAAACTGAGCAGCTAAATGGTTTCTCCCCTGTGTGGACTCTCATGTGAGTCACAACATCTCTATTGAATGTAAACATTTTTTTACAAACAGAGCAGCTGAGAAGTTTTTCTCCTGAATGGAGTCTCATATGAATCTTTAAGTAGCCCTTCTGGCTGTATCTTTTACCACAAACTGAGCAGCTAAATGGTTTCTCCCCTGTGTGGACTCTCATGTGAGTCACAACATCTCTATTGAATGTAAACATTTTTTTACAAACAGAGCAGCTGAGAAGTTTTTCTCCTGAATGGAGTCTCATATGAATCTTTAAGTAGCCCTTCTGGCTGTATCTTTTACCACAAACTGAGCAGCTAAATGGTTTCTCCCCTGTGTGGACTCTCATGTGAGTCACAACATCTCTATTGAATGTAAACATTTTTTTACAAACAGAGCAGCTGAGAAGTTTTTCTCCTGAATGGAGTCTCATATGAATCTTTAAGTAGCCCTTCTGGCTGTATCTTTTACCACAAACTGAGCAACTAAATGGTTTCACTCCTGTTTGGGTTCCATTGTGGTTCTGCAGATGATCCTTATGGCCAAATCTTGCAGCACATTCAGAAGAGCTAACTGATGTTTCTCCAGTGTTACATTCCTGATCACTTACATGTACTTCATTGTTTTGCAGAGGGTTTAAACCTGGCAGAGGTTCCCTGGTCTCCCAATCACAACTATCATCAGTCTCAGGTTCAGAGGGGAGTGAAGTCTGGCCATGAGTATCTGGTTGTAAAGGACTATCTGGATTAAAGTTCCTGGCTGGTTCTGGTCCTCCACAGTCCTCTCTATCAGTTTCTGTTTTCAAATGCTCTGCATCTCTGTTCTCTTCAGTTTGGCTTTGATGAAGCTGTGAGGACGGAGGTTTCTCTTCATCATCTTCTTCACTCTTCACAGGGACAAGAGTGAATGGGAACTTGGTGAGATCAGCCTCCTCCAGTCCTGGAAGCTGCTCTCCCTCCTGACTACTCCAGAGATCCTCCTGTTCGCCTTTAATGTGTGGCGGCTCTGATGGGTCCTCCTGGTCCAGCCTGGGCCTCCACTGCTGCTGCTGCTCAGGGGGAACCTCTTCTTTACTCACCAACAGCTGCTGGACGTCTGTGGAGAATAATGAAAAACATGTACTATGTTTATGTCTGTGTTTTACCTGGAGATAGGGGTTGGCGATATTATGATATTTGATTGTGAACGATTAAAATTTCTCCATGCTCTGCCTTTTCAGAGAGATCGTTACTATAATGCAAATGTGCACCAATTTTAGTTCTAAGCCTCGTCAGACCCACTTATACCGTGCGTTACGTTATCACCTACTTCATAGGGGGACAATTCAAAATACATGTACTGCAACAATGCATTTATTTTTAATTGTCCCTATTAAATAGTGTGGATGTGGGGTGGAAATGGAGCAGTGGATAAGAGACATGCCTTTGGCATGGTGCCTTTGATGTGAGAGAGAGGGTTCAACTCGCCACTGTGACCTATCCACCATTGTGAGCAAGACACTTAAACTCTCGTTGCTCCTGAGACGCGTGACCTGACGTTTGTAAGTCGCTTTGGATAAAAGCATCAGCTAAAATGATTAAATGGAATGAATAGAATGTAAACAATAGCCTGTTAGCACGTCCTACTGTTGCAGTAGCCTACATTTATTGTCAATTGTCCCCATAAATAATTGCACATGCATTTGAATATATAGTATTTTCATAATACATCAAATGAATTTATATTGATTCACTTTATATTTATTATAGAAATAATAATAATAATAATAATAATATTTTCTTATTGAATTGTTGAAATTTTATTCACCACAATTTTTGTACACTCTGATGACAAAAGGTGCTAAAACAGATTCTGGCAAAATATTAAATGGAAAATTTTAACAGATTTCATGGGGCCATATCCATGGTCGACGTATAGTTACATTTTTGAGGAGGTGCACATAGGGCTACGGTGTAGGGTAGGGAGCTGAGCAGAGGCAACGCCGTCGATTCGACACAGAAGTATATCGTTTCAGGATGTCGACCACCCCCCCTGACAGAAATCCTAGGGTAAACACTGTCTTTAACATACATGGAATTCATTGAAACTATAACGTACTACAAGCATATTGTGGCCTTCGCATTTTGTCTCCGCGGAAATGCCATTAAATGACGGCGATCAAGGCAGCTGCAACTCCATGCTCATATTATGTGTATGTAAACCCACTAATCCTGCGTTCAGATAAACCTCTCAGCTGAAGACATGAAAGTGTTTTACTGCTTAAGAATTTGAAGAAACCATTTGGCGTCTGTCTTCGTATACCACAGGTTTCATGTTATGTTGTTAATGATGCACATTGTTTCATTAGACCATATATTGTTTCCCTTGGATGGAGTTGTAGCAAAACTTTTTGAGCGCTTGCAAAGTGCTTTCTGCTTTATATCTGGATCTAAAACACCAATACAACATGTTGTAAACAAATGTGGGTGGGTGGGTATGGGGAGGGTTCTACTTCCAGAAAAACATGTGTTTTCCAATAAATAAAAATATATAATTTCACGTAATAGTGGACCATTATTATTACCATATCTGTACAAAAAGTGGGAAAAACGAGAGCAGATTATAAATAAACACCCAAAAACCTAAACTTGCTAAACAAGCCTTATGGGGAGGAGCTATAATCATTAGATCTGGGAAAAGCCATCTTGTTAGTTTGATGCTCTCCACAATGATTTTACATTCATGGCACAGCCCCCAAGTTGTTTTGGGCCTTACCGCCTTATAGCAGGAAAAACCCTGTTGATAGAACGTCAGAATCATTTTGGATAGGTTTATACTCCCTTCTGTATAATTACCAAGCATTTCAATTGTACATTGAAATCCAAATGAAACGTCGCCTCATTAGCATAAAAGGACTTATTTGTATCCCTAATTTGCTTAACTAACATCAGCTGCTCCATGGTCACCACCGTCCTTCCTTTCCTAACTAACAAGTGTCACGGCTGGCTCAAAACCGCGACAAAAAAGAACAGAACAATGACACAAACTGCGGCAAAGGTACCATTACTTTTTTAAATTAACAGAAACAACTTAATACTGAAAAAACATATGAAGTATGATAATCAGTAGATCTGTCATGTCAGCAGGTATGCATGCTTGAAGGAATAGTGAGTGAAGTGTTGTATGGTGAAAGAAACAAAAAATAACAAGGAGCGTGGAGCATAGGGAACAGGGTTTCCCTCCTCTCTAGCCCTCAGTGCAGAACAACAGACACACACTTATAGTGGAGAACACCGGGCCCAGGTGGCTGCAACAACTGATGATTTTAACCACGCCTCCTGACATCTGCAACGCAGGATACAGAGAGACAGACATCCCAGCAGCCAAAAGATGGGGACGTCACACAAGTTTTTCAGACACATCTGAAAAGTGAATTGTTATTTAACTATCAGGATGTGCAGTATGGATCCAGGACAGAGCCGTACACTAGTTTAGCCTAAGCTTTTACCTGATGCTCTCAACACTGGAGGAGAAGGTAGTAAAGAAATGCAGATAATTGATGTTACTTCCAGGCGACGGGTAGCCAGTGGAGGTCACTGAGTAATGGAGTGACATGAGTCCTTTGGGGTTGATCAAAAACCAGACATGCTGCTGAGTTCTGAACCATTTATAGGGGTTTCAGCAAACAAGCTGGAAGACCCACTAGGAGGGCATTGCAGTAGTCGAGGTGAGAGATAATCATGGCCTGTACCAGATCTTGGGTGGCATACTGTGTAAGGTAGGGCCTTATTTTTCTTATGTTGTAAACAGCAAAGCGGCAACATGGTCTGAAAAGGACGTCTATCGGGAAGGATAGGTAGAGTTGCGTATCGTCTGCATAGCAGTGGTAAGAGAAGCCAAATGAGAAGAGAAGGGGCCCTAGCACTGAGCCCTGGGGCACCCCTGTGGAGAGGCAGTGGGAAGAAGATAATTGTCCTTGCCACAAAACACTGTAAAAACGCCCAGAGAGGTTTCAACCCACAGGAGTGCTTTGCCCGAGATGCCCATTGCTAAGAATGCGGATAGCAACATCCTGTGATTGACTGTGTCAAAGGCAGCTGATACAGTCATGGCCAAAAGTGTTGGCACCACTGAAATATTTCCAGAAAATCAAGTATTTCTCACAGAAAAGTATTGCATTAACACATGTTTTGCTATACAAATGTTTATTCCCCTTGTGTGTATTGGAACAAAACAAAAAAGCAAATTGGACATCATTGCACACTAAACTCCAAAAATGGGCTGGACAAAATTATTGGCACCCTTAACTTAATATTTGGTTGCACACCCTTTGGAAAAAATAACTGAAATCAATCGCTTCCTATAACCATCAATAAGCTTCTTACACCTCTCACCTGGAATTTTGGACCAACTGCTCCAGGTCTCTCATATTGGAAGGGCGCCTTTTCCCAACAGCAATTTTAAGATCTCTCCACAGTTATTCAATGGGATTTAGATCTGGACTCATTGCTGGCCCCTTCAGAACTCTCCAGCGCTTGGTTGCCATCCATTTCTGTGTGCTTTTTGAAGTATGTTTGGGGTCATTGTCCTACTGGAAGACCCACGATCTTGGACGCAAACCCAGCTTTTTGACACTGGGCCCTACATTGCGACCCAAAATCCTTTGGTAATCCTCACATTTCATAATGCCTTGCACACAGTCAAGGCACCCAGTGCCAGAGGCAACAAAACAACCCCAAAACATCTTTGAACCTCCACCATATTTGACTGTAGGTACTGTGTTCTTTTCTTTGTAGGCCTCATTTTGTTTTCAGTAAACAGTAGAATGATGTGCTTTACCAAAAAGCTCTATCTTGGTCTCATTTATCCCCAAGAAGGTTTTCCCAGAAGGATTTTGGCTTACTCAAGTACATTTTGGCAAACTGTAGTCTTGCTTTTTTATGTCTGTGTCAGCAGTGGGGTCCTCCTGGGTCTCCTGCCATAGCGTTTCATTTCATTCAAATGTCGACGGATAGTTCGTGCTGACACTGATGCACCCTGAGCCTGTAGGACAGCTTGAATTTCTTTGGAACTTGTTTGTGGCTGCTTATCCACCATCTGGACTATCCTGCGTTGCAACCTTTCCTCAATTTTTCTCTTCCGTCCACAACCAGGGAGATTAGCTACAGCGCCATGGGTTGCAAACTTCTTGATAATGCTGCGCACTGTCGACAAAGGAACATCTAGATCTCTGGAGATGGACTTGTAACCTTGAGATTGTTGATATT
>NC_060158.1:1993645-1999625 GCF_021292245.1 Micropterus dolomieu | reverse complement strand
CAGCACCAAGCAGTTTTGAGCGTCATCGCCTTATAATGGCAGGAAAACACCGTTAACATGACCTCAGAATTATTACAGAGAGGATTATTCATGTTTGCCTTTTGTGTCTAAATTTACTGCTTTATACATTTGTAGAAATTAACATAAAAAACAGGCAACATGAGAACCACCTGTCTTCTGTATAATTACAAGCATTTCATGTGTACATTAAAACCCAAAAGAATAATCTGCTCATTAGCTTAAAAGGACCAGTTTACCTAATTAGCTTTAACGTTACTAACATCAGCTCCTCCGTGGTCACCAACATCCTTTCTTATAATTTAACTATCAAGATGTGCAGTACAGGACTGAGCTGTAACCCGACAACTTAATGTTAATCTTATCCATCGCTCTAGTAATTAATGATAACAACTTTGGCTATAATGCTCTAAAATAATTCTCAACAAGGAAAAAAACATTCTAAAGCGCTTCGGGAGCATTTCAATGAGCATTAGTGTTACATGGATGTTGAAAATTTAAGACCCTTGTTAAATTATTTAAGACTATTATTGTGGACAATATTGTCATTATAAGGGAACAAATGGTACCGAGTCTACTTGCTTGATTGTCAAGGTAAATGTTTTTCTCTACTTGGACAAAGTTAAATAAACAATATGTATAACAATAACTTTAGTAAAACAGATGTAAAACAGAACAAGGGGTGCGTGATGCTTTACGGAGGAGACGACTAAAAGGAGCAAATACTTGCACACTGGATCTAAATCTACATCTGTCCACTGCACAGGCTATATCCACAACCTGGAGGAGGAACTACTATACATGACTGTATTAGCATAATATTATAACATTAAAAGGAGACCTATTATACTGCATTTCCAGCCCTATATTGTAGTTCTGTGACTCCTCTATGGCAGCTTTGCTTGATTCAAAGTCTTATACTGGTTCTTCATGCAGGCCTTCATTTCAGCCTCTGTCTGAAACAAGCTGTAGATGCTCCTGTCTCTTTAAGGCCCCCCTCCAAATCCCACTGTCTTCTGATTGGCTGTTGTTTTACGTGTTTACCAGGTTGCTGCAGAAATAGGGCTGTTAGTAGAAAAACTGTTTAAAACAGAGCATTCAGAACAGGGAGATATCTGAGGTTTTGGCTCAATGGGATTTCTTTTAAATACTTTGACATTATTTGAAGCTTTGGCCGTGTTTAACGTGAACATCTGACATTGTAACATTATAGTAATGACAGAAAATATGATAAAGCATAATAGGTCCCCTTTAAATAAAGAGTATAGTGTTCAGTTAACAGTATATTGTTAGTATAATGTTACTATATTCATTATAATTTCATATAATAGTTTACTATTTTACCACTAGTTGAATATTAAATCCAGTTACAGCTGATTCATTTCTGTGGGTTGTTTTTATTTATTTAATCCTTCTGCAAGCAAAATGATCTATATTGGTCTCTAATTTGTTAATGCAAAGTATTAACTTGTCAATAATCATATTGTTCAACATTTAATGATTGGCTGTAGTATGATAAACTTTTCATAATGTCCCGCCCCGTCCAGGCTGTGATTGGTCGGTTGACCAGAAGTGACTTACATCGGCTTTATAGATTTAGGAAAAGTTGAAAAACAAAAGGCAACAATACAGCTAACATTAACTGGCCAGCGATCCAAAGCCAAATCTTCTTTATCTTATCCCTGTTTTCTTCTGTCGTACCGCTTTAGCTGCCAACGACACGTAACGTTGCTGTAACTGTCTCTGTCACAGAGCAACAGGTGTTGTGCCGAATTCTTCCTGCCTGCTGAGAGTTGCATGCACCTCGCGGCTGATAACGCTCATTTATGCTGAGAAGAGAGGTGGATGCAAATCTCTGCAGGTAGCTTACAACATCTCTTCTGGCGAAATCTGCATCCACCTCTTAAAGTCCTTTTCAGACACTTTGCTGTGCTCATTGATCAAACGCGGTTATCACCACATATTTTAGCTGATTCTCAATGAATGTGTGTAACGAAATATTAACAACTCTAAACGTTAAAAAAAAAAGGTTATATAGGCCACTTCGAATCATTTGTCACCATTGATGAACCCCATGAAGGATAGTATAGCGTTTAAAAGCAGTAGCCGAGTTTTGCATGCAATTCTCGGCAGCCATGCAAAACTCGGCATAACTTTTTTCTGCTTAAATCGCACACTTTTTGCAGTTATTTAATCGCACATGACCACATCGCGACTGCAATTAGATTAATCGTGCAGCCCTAAATGTTGATTTTGAAATTTTTGACTCTGACCAACATTCAAAAAGCAGGTTCATTTTTTACCATTTGCGTATCTTTTGACACTGTGGAGCCGAGTAAATATTTTACCACAAAACTAAACTAAACGGTTTCTCCCGTGTGAATTTTAGAGTGTCGTCTTAGATTTCCCTTTTCTGTGAATCTTTTACCACAAACTGAGCAGCTAAATGGTTTCTCCCCTGTGTGGACTTTAGCGTGTAGTCTCAGAGTTCCATTTTGTGCAAATCTTTTACCACAAACTGAGCAGCTAAATGGTTTCTCCCCTGTGTGGACTTTAGCGTGTAGTCTCAGAGTTCCCTTTTCTGTGAATTCTTTACCACAAACTGAGCAGCTAAATGGTCTCTCCCCTGTGTGGACTGCAGAGTGTGGTCCAAGATTTCCCTTTCGTGCGAATCTTTTACCACAAACTGAGCAGCTAAATGGTTTCTCCCCTGTGTGGACTGTAGAGTGTCGTCGCAGATTTCCCTTTTCTGTGAATCTTTTACCACAAACTGAGCAGCTAAATGGTTTCTCCCCTGTGTGGACTGTAGAGTGTCGTCTCAGAGTTCCCTTGTCTTTGCATCTTTTACCACAAACTGAGCAGCTAAACTGTTTCTCCCCTGTGTGGAGTTTAGTGTGTAGTCTCAGAGTTCCCTTTCGTGTGAATCTTTTACCACAAACTGAGCAGCTAAATGGTTTCTCCCCTGTGTGGACTGTAGTGTGTCGTTGCAGATTTCCCTTTTCTGTGAATCTTTTACCACAAACTGAGCAACTAAATGGTTTCACTCCTGTTTGGGTTCCATTGTGGTTCTGCAGATGATCCTTGTGGCCAAATCTTGCAGCACATTCAGAGGAGCTAACTGATGTTTCTCCAGTGTTACATTCCTGATCACTTACAGGTACTTCATTGTTTTGCAGAGGGTTTAAACCTGGCTGAGGTTCCCTGCTCTCCTCCCAATCACAACTATCATCAGTCTCAGGTTCAGAGCAGAGTGAAGTCTGGTCATGAGTATCTGTTTGTAAAGGACTATCTGGGTTAAAGTTCCTGGCTGGTTCTGGCCCTCCACAGTCCTCTCCATCAGTTTCTGTTTTAAAATTTTCTGCATCTCTGTTAGCTTCAGTTTGGCTTTGATGAATCTGTGAGGACTGAGGTTTCTCTTCATCATCTTCTTCACTCTTCACAGGGACAGGAGTGAATGGGAACTTGGTGATATCAGCCTCCTCCAGTCCTGGAAGCTGCTCTCCCTCCTGACTGTTCCAGAGCTCCTCCTGTTCCTCTTTAATGTGTGGCGGCTCTGGTGGGTCCTCCTGGTCCAGCCTGGGGCTCCACTGCTGCTGCTCAGGGGGAACCTCTTCTTTACTCACCAACAGCTGCTGGACGTCTGTGGAGAATAATGAAAAACATGTTCTATGTCCCTCAAAAAAACTGCGCTCAGCAGCCTCCCAGTGAACACGGCAGGAACAGGACCGAACACAGAGACGAACAGGGAATATAGTACCGAGGTGATTTACAGAGTTTCTTGATGAACAGATACATTTACTTTTTGCTAAACCCATTAATTACGGAGACCATGGTGGCCCACCACAGTCTAATTTGCTCCGCCATAGTCTGAACCAAAAATATTTTTACACCTCAAAATAACGTTTCAGACCTCCAACGTTGTGTTTGTGGGAGCTGCTCCGCACTGCTGTAAGCTCGCACGCTCACACACTTTGGCATCCGACTTCAGACAACCACCTTTCTTTTGAAGTAACTACAGTAACCATAACGGTCTGTTTCTGTCACTTTTTTCCCCCCACCACTAGTGACAACGTCCGTTTTTCAAAATAAGGTGTCTATACAGTTTGGAATTCATATTAATTGGATTATATCATATTCACAGAAAGTATAAAACATATTACATGTGTCCATTAAAATTAAAAACAACAACAACAATACAATGTTAGGAAAATTACTTGTTCTATTTTCTATTCTTTGATTTGGGGTTGCTGGAAAAACATTAAATACACTTGTTGACTTTTGTTGCTGTTTCATCACCATTTACAGCGATACAATGGGTTTATGATCAAATAGATTACAAGAGCACAACATTGTTTACAAGAGTGCAGAGTTATTTAGAGATAGCCTCTTAATTTTGCACCAAATTAATGCATTTAACTATTAGCGCTATTGGATACTGAAAACACTAATTAATATCTGCAACAAGTCCCTCCCTGTCTTTGTGCTTTTAAATACAACAAACAGCATTACATTTATTCATTTAGCTGACGCTTTTATCCAAAGCGACTTACAATTCAGAGGTCGCACGCCTCTGGAGCAATAACGGGTTAAGCGTCTTACTCAGGGAAACAATGGTGCGTGGGTCACAGTGGGGGATTGAACCCAGGTCTCTCACTCCAAAGACAGGCGTCTTATCCATTGCACCATCACCGCACCAACAGCACATACCTTAACGGGAAAATTAAATCTAAAAAGGTATCTTCTTCTTCTTTAAAATGTTATAAGAACAAAATTAATCAGTTGTGTTGTTGTTTAAATGAATCATTAGGCTATATATGATTAATAAATTTGTGTTATTTTTCTATTTTAAACCAATAACTTGCAAAATAGTCTTAAAAACCAACAGGAAAATGAATCGTGCAAAACATAAAAACATTTAAACAGGGATTTTGATTTTATGGGAATGGAAGATCAGAAACGCATCGTTAACACTCTCTTGGCTTCATTTGCCTTTTTGGCTTTGAAGTAATCCAAAAGTAACTCAAAGTAATCAGGTTACATTACTTCTATTTTGTGGTACTTGGATGACGTTACTGATTACATTTTTTAACAATTAGTACCTGATAACATTTTGAAGTAATCCTCCCAACCCTGGCTGTTGTTACCGTAAAGTTTAGATTATGGGCACAATAATCTTTCAGTAGCAGCAGGTTTGCAGCAGTTTGCAGTGAGAATACATTTTAAACAAATGAAAAACACAGTTTGGACTCAGAGTTCCTCCAACCAGCGCTGTGTGGCCGAGTTCCGTCTATTTCCAGCTAGCGAGCTAAGCTAACTAAAGATAGCTAAAGTAACCGCTTTCCCTTCCTTATGGAGGACTGATGTTAAACAATTACGCTCCTCCATGTAATTACTGCACTCTATTAGGACATGCTCAGCTGTTTCTGGCTGACCGCAATAATCACAGGCTCCTGTCTGATGTTTCCCTATACGGAACAAAGATCTATTGAGACCTGAATAGCCAATCCTCAAACGTGTCAGCACTGCCATCCCTAGACCTACCCCCTCCCACATTTCTTTGCACGCAGTAAAGATGTCTGCAACGCAGCTTGACTGTCTGAGGCAACTACAGATCTGTTTATGCCTCCAATGTAATTCATATGCACCCAATTAAGAGCTAAAGCAATGGCAGTGAGTTCAACAGTATACACTGCAAGATCATCAGAAGTTCTTCTTTTAATTTTGTTATGTTATATTGTGGAATACTCACTGCCGCTCCTGTTCTGCCATTGTTGGGATCTTTAGACCCATCAGTATACAGTACAAGGTGCTCCTCAAAATAATTTTGAACAACAAGCCATTCTGGGGTACCCCTACTTTTCTTTTTCAGTGCCAGTTGTAGCTGCAAGTCCACTACTGGCATAACAAACAACCATGGAGGTATAGATGAACATGGCACAGTCGAACTGAACTTAAACTGTGT
>NC_060158.1:1992768-1993625 GCF_021292245.1 Micropterus dolomieu | reverse complement strand
TGGAATTTTGGACCAACTGCTCCAGGTCTCTCATATTGGAAGGGCGCCTTTTCCCAACAGCAATTTTAAGATCTCTCCACAGTTATTCAATGGGATTTAGATCTGGACTCATTGCTGGCCCCTTCAGAACTCTCCAGCGCTTGGTTGCCATCCATTTCTGTGTGCTTTTTGAAGTATGTTTGGGGTCATTGTCCTACTGGAAGACCCACGATCTTGGAAGCAAACCCAGCTTTTTGACACTGGGCCCTACATTGCGACCCAAAATCCTTTGGTAATCCTCACATTTCATGATGCCTTGCACACAGTCAAGGCACCCAGTGCCAGAGGCAACAAAACAACCCCAAAACATCTTTGAACCTCCACCATATTTGACTGTAGGTACTGTGTTCTTTCCTTTGTAGGCCTCATTTTGTTTTCGGTAAACAGTAGAATGATGTGCTTTACCAAAAAGCTCTATCTTGGTCTCATTTATCCCCAAGAAATTTTTCTGTACTCAAGTACATTTTGGCAAACTGTAGTCTTGCTTTTTTATGTCTGTGTCAGCAGTGGGGTCCTCCTGGGTCTCCTGCCATAGCGTTTCATTTCATTCAAATGTCGACGGATAGTCCGTGCTGACACTGATGCACCCTGAGCCTGTAGGACAGCTTGAATTTCTTTGGAACTTGTTTGTGGCTGCTTATCCACCATCTGGACTATCCTGCGTTGCAACCTTTCCTCAATATTTCTCTTACGTCCACGACCAGGGAGATTAGCTACAGTGCCATGGGTTGCAAACTTCTTGATAATGCTGCGCACTGTCGACAAAGGAACATCTAGATCTCTGGAGATGGACTTGTAACCTTGAGATTGTTGATATT
>NC_060158.1:1991852-1992748 GCF_021292245.1 Micropterus dolomieu | reverse complement strand
CTTCCAGTAGGACAATGACCCCAAACATGCTTGACACAATCTTATTTGTCCACAATTTTGTAAGGGTGCCAATAATTTTGTCCAGCCCATTTTTGGGGCTTTGTGCGCAATTATGTCCAATTTGCTTTTTTTCCCTTCTTTTTTTTTTTTTTTTGTTCCAATACACACAAGGGGAATAAACATGTGTATAGCAAAACATGGGTTAATGCAATACTTTTCGGTGAGAAAAACTTGATTTTCTGGAAGAAATTCAGGAGTGCCAACACTTTTGGCCATGACTGTATGTCAAGCAGGATAAGAACTGAGGACTGGGCTGCAGCTTCAGCTGACCTTAGGGCTTCTGTTACAGACAGAAGAGCAGTTTCAATAGAGTGGCCAATCTTAAAACCAGACTGATGTGGATCTTGGAGGTCTGAGACTTGTTTGAAGACTACGACAGGTAAACAAACATTACAGCAGAGCATGTGGAATATATTGTGATTTTGTGCTTAAATTAGATAACAGGTACTGTTGGCTTCGTAACGTTCAATTTAGATATGTTGTCATTTTCCCCGAGACTAAGGTACACAACTTCTTCAGTCTACAGCTTATTGACCCAAATATTGGCAACATTTATGCAATATAAGGAAAAAGGACAACAACATAGAGGAAGACTCATTCACTACAGTAACTTACTTGGGAACTTGGTGATATCAGCCTCCTCCAGTCCTGGAAGCTGCTCTCCCTCCTGACTGGTCCAGAGCTCCTCCTGTTCTTCTTTAATGTGCGACGGCTCTGGTGGGTCCTCCTGGTCCAGCCTGGGGCTCCACTGCTGCTGCTCAGGGGGAAGCTCTTCTTTACTCACCAGAACAGAAAGTGTTACTTGTTGCTAAAGTAACCGCTTACCGCGGTTAATT
>NC_060158.1:1987558-1991832 GCF_021292245.1 Micropterus dolomieu | reverse complement strand
CAAACTGTAGTCTTGCTTTTTTATGTCTGTGTCAGCAGTGGGGTCCTCCTGGGTCTCCTGCCATAGCGTTTCATTTCATTCAAATGTCGACGGATAGTTCGTGCTGACACTGATGCACCCTGAGCCTGTAGGACAGCTTGAATTTCTTTGGAACTTGTTTGTGGCTGCTTATCCACCATCTGGACTATCCTGCGTTGCAACCTTTCCTCAATTTTTCTCTTACGTCCACGACCAGGGAGATTAGCTACAGTGCCATGGGTTGCAAACTTCTTGATAATGCTGCGCACTGTCGACAAAGGAACATCTAGATCTCTGGAGATGGACTTGTAACCTTGAGATTGTTGATATTTTTTCACAATTTTGGTTCTCAAGTCCTCAGACAGTTCTCTTCTCCTCTTTCTGTTGTCCATGCTTAGTTTGGTACACACAGACACACAATGCACAGACTAATTCAACTTCTCTCCTTTTTATCTGCTTTCAGGTGTGATTTTTATATTGCCCACACCTGTTACTTGCCCCAGGTGAGTTTAAAGGAGCATCACATGCTTGACACAATCTTATTTGTCCACAATTTTGTAAGGGTGCCAATAATTTTGTCCAGCCCATTTTTGGGGCTTTGTGCGCAATTATGTCCAATTTGCTTTTTTCCCTTCTTTTTTTTTTTTTTTGTTCCAATACACACAAGGGGAATAAACATGTGTATAGCAAAACATGGGTTAATGCAATACTTTTCGGTGAGAAAAACTTGATTTTCTGGAAGAAATTCAGGGGTGCCAACACTTTTGGCCATGACTGTATGTCAAGCAGGATAAGAACTGAGGACTGGGCTGCAGCTTCAGCTGACGTTAGGGCTTCTGTTACAGACAGAAGAGCAGTTTCAATAGAGTGGCCAATCTTAAAACCAGACTGATGTGGATCTTGGAGGTCATTCTGTGAGAGGAATTCTGAGACTTGTTTGAAGACTACGACAGGTAAACAAACATTACAGCAAAGCATGTGGAATATATTGTGATTTTGTGCTTAAATTAGATAACAGGTACTGTTTGCTTCGTAACGTTCAATTTAGATATCTTGTCATTTTCCCCGAGACTAAGGTACACAGCTTCTTCAGTCTACAGCTTATTGACCCAAATATTGGCAACATTTATGCAATATAAGGAAAAAGGACAACAACATAGAGGAAGACCCATTCACTACAGTAACTTACTTGGGAACTTGGTGATATCAGCCTCCTCCAGTAATGGGGCTCCACTGCTGCTGCTCAGGGGGAAGCTCTTCTTTACTCACCAGAACAGAAAGTGTTACTTGTTGCTAAAGTAACCGCTTACCGCGGTTAATTAACTGTTGTTATATAATTAGCTCAGTTAGCCTAGTGGTCATCTGTCTCAGCCCGGACTGGGAGCTTGGAGCACCTGGGGAGTGTATTGTGTTTAAAGTTACACTTCAGGCCAGGATAACATCAGAGAGCGGCACCCCAGAACCGGAGCCAAGCAAGCGGTCAAAAAAAACTGTGCTCAGCAGCCTCCCAGTGAACACGGCAGGAACAGGACCGAACACAGAGACCAACAGGGAATATAGTACCGAGATGATTTACAGAGTTTCTTGATAAACAGATTTCCTTTTTGCTAAACCGCTAACTGTATCTGTCTGTATCTGTAGCTAGTTAGCTCAGTTAGCCATGCTGCGTGAAACGGCAGCAGAGCTTCACAGGTTGCCACTGGAGTCCTCTTCCACTCCTCCATGACGGTTTGAACCATGGTCTCTCACACCAAAGGCAGGAATCTTATCCATTCACCATCACCACCCCATAGCTTGTTTGTAACAATAGGCTATTATCTGAAATAGCGCTGTGCTTGTGTAAAGCCAAAACAAAGCTGCTGGATGAGAGACTGAGCAGATGAAAACACTGAGTTTTGCATGTTTATGCTTATTAAAAACAGGAGTGTTGGTAAAGAATTGGCTTTTTACTGGTCTGAGTCTTTATTGCACCACGAACATACACTAACCAACGTAGTTGTCCTCAACGTCCGCTGATCAGCTGGCTGACTTTGATCCGTGTGTTCGCGTGCGTGGAGGCGCTGTGCAGACACAGAGGAGCGGGAGAGGCTGCAGGTCGAACAGTTATGTTGAACCTTGATTGGCGGTGATCAGTACAGCGCATGTGAAACTCAGCCATGATGATAAGGAAACGATCTCACTCTTTAGCAACTTCCATTCACTATACATGTAGTTTACTTTTGTTGTTATATCTATTAGATTGTGCGCTGCGCCACATGGAGGTTGCTTCGGTCCGGATGTGGCCCGCGGCCGCCAATTCAGTAGGGCTGCTGTAGGCCAAGAAAACCACCTCGGTCCTGTATTCCCTGTTGTCAAAATTGGCCTCTGTCGGTTTCGGAGGCCGAGTTCGGTTCCGGTTCGGCCGCAGAGTTTACTCACTGAGAGCTGAATCAGTCCGCGCAGTCTACCAGACAGGCTGGGGGGCAGAACGCACATTCAGCACTATTGGATACTGAAAACCCCAATCAATATCTGCAACAAGTCCCTCCCTGTCTTTGTGCTTTTAAATACAGCAAACAGCACATTCTTTCATGGGAAAATTTCATCAAAAGATTTCTCTTAAAGTCTTTAAAATGTGTGTGTTATTTTTCTCTTTTAAACCAATTACTTGCAAAATAAAAACCAACAGGAAAATGAATCGTGATCCTGAATGAACTACATCGTGATATATTTTTGCTATATCGCCCACCCCTAAAAATCCTATCTATAATGATTCTGAGGTCAAATTAACAGGGTTTTAGGGGGTGATGCCCAAAACATGCTGTGCCATAAATGTAAAATCAATGTGGAGAGCATCATAAACAAATTACTTTCCCCGGAATCTAATAGTTTAGTTCCTCCCAGCAGACTGATCTTCGGATGGTGTTGCTGCTACAACTCCATCCTAGGGGAATCACTGGGACCATGGATGGGCCAGATACTGCCATAGTGGTGACATAGTGCAAAGCATAGAAACATTTAAACAGGGATTTTGATTTCACGGGAATGGAAGATTTTGCACACGTTTCTCTAAAAATACACTGAGCAGAAACGCATCGTTGACACTCTCTTGGCTTCATTTGCCTTTTTGGCTTCAAAGTAATCCAAAAATAACTCAAAGTAATCAGGTTACATTACTTTTATTTTGTGGTACTTGGATGACGTTACTGTAAAGCTCAGATTATGGGCACAATAATCTTTCAGTGGCAGCAGGTTTGCAGCAGTCTGCAGTGAGAATAAGCAGTAAAGAGGACAAACCTGCTCTGTGTAACCGGACTTCAGGCTGGAAAACAGCGTCCAGTAGTTTCCTGTGTCTCTGGTTCTCCTCTTTGGAACGACAGAGTTCCTCCTCGTACTCTGATATCGTTCTTTCAAACAGCCCAAATATCTCTTCAGCAGCCGCAGTTAGTCGCTGGTTGATAAAACCTCTCAGCATCTGGACTTTAGACATTTTAAACAAATGAAAAACACAGTTTGGACTCAGAGTTCCTCCAACCAGCGCTGTGTGGCCGAGTTCCGTCTATTTCCAGCTAGCAAGCTAAGCTAACTTCAGTTAGCATTCGTGGCTAACAGGAGATGAAAGGTGAAACCAAAGTTTCCACTTTAACACGTTTATCCCACTGACTGTATAAAAGAAGGTTTATCCAAACATACAGGCTCTAGTTCACTCCGGGAACACACGAACACGTTGGCGTGCTAACAAAGGAAGGAAAAGCGCTTCCGGTACCACGTCTTCCCACACCTTCAAAATAAAAGTTTGTGAAGAAAAAACAAAGTCCTATCTGATGAACTATGAAGCAGAAAGAGCAGCACTCTCTTTATTTTAGACAACACAACACTGTTCATCCCAGAGGTAGTCAACATATACAAGTAAGTAAATAAACTAAATAAAAAATAAAAATTATGTATCATCTGTCCATCAGAAAATAATCAAACACAAAAGTGATTTTAATTGCAAATTATCATGAGAGAAGCTGAAACGATGAAACGTTTTTATACCAAAAATGACTTCAATCATCAAAATATTTGACGTGTGACTAATCGTTTCAGCAGTACTTCATTTATATTTAAAACAAAACACTATATTTTATAAAACCTTCATATGTAAAGTATATTTCCCTCCGAGATGTCGCGGGGGTTTAAGTAGAAAGTGGCACGAAAATAAATGACTCAAGTAAAGTAAAAGTACCTCAAATTTGTAGTTAAGTACAGTTTTAAGGTTCTTGTACTGGAGGTAC
>NC_060158.1:1964725-1987458 GCF_021292245.1 Micropterus dolomieu | reverse complement strand
CACACACAGTCGACACCATGTCAACCGAATACGTTTATGTGGGTCTCATCAGACCACAGGACCTGGTTCCAGTAATCCACGTCCTCAGTCAGCTTGTCCTCAGCAAACTGTTTGCGGGCTTTCTTGTGCATCATCTTTAGAAGAGGCTTCCTTCTGGGACGACAGCCATGCAGACCAGTTTGATGCAGTGTGCGGCGTACGGTCAGAGCCCTGACAGGCTGACCCCCCACCCCTTCAACCTCTGCAGCAATGCTGGCAGCACTCATACGTCTATTTCCCAAAGACAACCTCTGGATATGACGCTGAGCACGTGCACTCAACTTCTGTGGTCGACCATGGCGAGGCCTGTTCTGAGTGGAACCTGTCCTGGTGAACCGCTGTATGGTCTTGGCCACCGTGCTACAGCTCAGTTTCAGGGTCTTGGCAGTCTTCTTACAGCCTCGGCCATCTTTATGTAGAGCAACCGTTCTTTTTTTCAGATCCTCAGAGAGTTCTTTGCCATGAGGTCCCATGTTGAACTTCCAGTGACCAGTATGAGGGAGTGTGAGAGCGATAACACCAAATTTAACACACCCGCTCCCCATTCACACCTGAGACCTTGGAACAGTAACGAGTCACATGACACCAGGGAGGGAAAATGGTTAATTTTGCCCAGTTTTGACATTTTCACTTAGGGGTGTCCTCACTTTAGTTGCCAGCAGTTTAGACATTAACGGCTGTGTGATGTGTTATTTTGAGGGGACAGCAAATTTACACTGTTATACAAGCTGCACACTCACTACTTTACATTGTAGCAAAGTGTCATTTCTTCAGCGTTGTCACATGAAAAGATATAATCAGATATTTACTCACTTTTGGGAGATACTGTACTTTCAAGAGAGCCCACTTAGTAAATTGGTGGTTTTCATGTGCAAAGGAGGTTAAAGCTGTCTGCTAGCACATCGGCCGTGTGCAGCTGTAGGGTGAACCAATCGACATGCATAGAATCACTGACTTTAGGCACACTCTCCTGTGATGGTTACGTTAAGGGTAATGGGCTTCAGGTGGCTGTCAATGCCTTTAAGAGTACCAGTTAACTGGCTATCTAGCTGGCATTGTCAAGGGAAACTAGGGTCCTACAAATGCAGTTCCGGTCCTGGGAGTGCAGTCCGGAAAATGCAGCCACCGGCACTGCAGCTACATACTACTCTCTCTACCAGTGGGTGTTTTTCTTCCCTCCAGGCAGAGGCGGCAATAGTCAACCTGTTACTGTATGGTGCACCACAATGAACTGCCACAGAAAACAAACTTGGACAAGCGAAACAAAGGAGTGATTTAATTAGAATAGAATAATTAACAGCTCCAGGGTAGCTGCTTAGTGGCCAGCAGATCAGGCTGTGGTTGTACTGTGCCGCTTCCAGGTGTGACTGTGATCAGGGTCTTCCTGCAAAAGAGAGGCTTCCTCTCAGTGAAGCTCCCCTGAATAAATAAAGGTAAAAAAAATGTGGTGTTTTTTGGTTTGTTTTTGTGAGAGAAAAACACTTAAAGCCTGAGATTTAGTTTAATTTTAGTTTAGTTCCATTGACCTCGGAAGTCGGAGGTCGGCGCTGGGAATGACGTCACACCCGACGGCGTTCCTGGCGTTACTGGCGTTACTGGCCAGCTGTTGCTTACAACTCGCCAGGTTAGCCATTGATACGCCGGCTGATAAAAAAAACACATTGTGTGGTATTTACTCACAGTAAACACAGTAGCAACACGTCCACAGACAGAAGCTGGGCAGCACTTTGTGGACGAACATTTCTAAGAGTCACAAGTACACAGAAGGGCTAATAAAAAGTATAAACTACAGCTTTCACTAACTGTTGATACACCGACAACCATCTTGTATCACAAAGTCGGGGTAGTGCGGTTCTTCTGACTTCCCGAGTCGGAAATCCGAAATTTTGAACTTTGAGCTCGGAAATTCCGACTTCCCATGTCAAATGGAACGCGCCATAATGGACATCTGGTTAAAGAGGCACAGCTGCTTCCCTGAGTTCTTCTTTGGGACCTTCAAGGTCCACAAACAGAAGAATATTTCGATGTACGGGTATAAAATCAATCAAGCTGCGCTAATCTAGAGGTTTCCACCATGTTCAAAAAGCAGATCAACATGTATTAAACATTTAATTAAAGTAGTTAAAGTATAATGAACAAGGCCTTCATGAGGACACCTACATTTTCCTCTCGTTTCCAACAGCTCCCGTCACTATGGGCAACCATGGATGCGTTCGGCCAACAGTCACTTGTTGAACCAAAACACCAGCCGTTATAGAAAGGGAGTAGCGTTTAAACACACGGGAGCTTATGTTCAGACAGTCTCTCTTGGAGGAATCAGTGTCAGATAATACAGCAAAGTGAAAGAGGCCTACATGTGTCAGAGTGGATGTTTGTCTTCCTGTTATTTAGTGTGACTTTAGTGTGTTTATTCTGGGTGGACACTCACCACATTGTCGGTTACAAAACTTCCTTCCCCTCTTTTTTTACCCTCTGTGGATTCTGTTCACTGAAAACGGAAGTGACACTCAGCATTTCTTGCCCAGCAAGGCGAAACCTTGAGGCTATTAACAGCATATAAGAAGTATAAGTTCTGAGAAGCTGCCTGCAGAACTACAAAACCAGTGCTGTACCTGAGGAAGAAACAGGTTGTAGATGAATTAAACCTGGAGTTTAGACAAAATAAACCATCCAAAACAAAAAAATACCGCAGGTCAGTAAAAAAAACACCTTCCAATATTAATGTTTCAGATATTTAATATTTTACCATGTTAAAGTGAAGCTGCTATTTAAAGCAGCTGCATGTGTTTTGTAAGATTTTATGAATCAAACATTGTGATCACCATGACAACATTTATTATTTTAATCCAAGTTTAAAAGTAAAGTAGTTTGATATTTTTCATACTTACACACACTTAATTCGTGCGTCGCCGGGTCATTTTTGAATGTAACTCAACAACAGCAACTAAAATATTTTCCATGTTAATGCAATGATCTTCATGACGCAGGCTGTCTCGCAGGTCTTCAAAGAGCGGAGGCTACTCGCAATAATCTTGCCACACGTTGCTTGAAGTTCACGTAACGTGACCCCGCACCGTACCACTTTATCAGAGGTGCTGAAGTTGACATTTGTGCGGATTTGTGTTGAGATTCCTGCCTGATCGCAAGTGTTTCATCAGTTTCTATGATGAAGAGCAGTGTGCTCGTCTCATCCAGAACAGTCCCAGACGGGCACTGTGTCTGTCGGACGGTCTAAAAGGGGTCAGCAGAGCAGTAATGCAGGGTAATGCACAGCAGAGGGGCAGGTAGATTTTGTTAAAATATCATGACTTCATTCTCATTAGATAATTTTATTATTATTATTTATTTGTGTTTATTATGTGGTGAAAAAGTGCCACATCCACAGGCTGAAAACAGGTGAAAACATGAAAGATTTGTGGGCTGGACTAAGCCCCCACTGTTTCAAGAGCCTGGAAACACCTCTGTGTGTAACCCCACCCATCTTCTTAGGACAGTTATAACAATTATGATAAGGATTAATTCGTACTGTCCTCCCTGAGTGGTGTTGGCTGGTATTCCTTTCAGGCTGCATGCAGCCCCGACAACCTTTGCTTGTAAGGTAGGGCGGCCTGTGTGTAGCCTGAATCTCCAAAGCACTCACCACCCTGCTGCTCATTGCTGATGGTGAACGGTTGCAACTGAAGGTGACTCAGATGACTGTGCCAACATTTTTGTACCAATGTTCAGAGAGGCTTGAGCAAGTACAGATAACCCGAGACAAAAAAAAAACAGGGACAGAAAAGAAGCATTTTTTTGATCAACAGAAAGACCCCCAAGAAAGCTTCACATCACCAGACCAAATGCAAATTCGATTTTCAAGGGGCGTTATCAAAAGGTGCAGACCAAAATGCCAAGACAATGACCCTAAACACACGAGTCAGTCTGCCGGAGAATGTTTAACGCACAAAAAGCAAGTCAAAGTCCAGACCTTAATCCAATAGACATGTTGTGGAAAGACTTGAAGAGATCAGTTCATGCAAGGAGGCCTACCAACCTCACTCAGTTAAAGCCGTCTTGTAAGGATTAAGGGACCGAAATTCCTCCGAGCTGATGTGTGGGTCTGATCAAAAGTTACAGAAAACATTCGGTTAGAGGTATTGATGCTCAGAAGGTCCCGTATTTTCCCTAACAAAGATAATTATGTTGTTCTATTGGTTTAACTGGTTCCTCTTCATGTATTGTTACACACCAGCATGATTCAGATTTCGTTGCCCTGTGAACGCGAGTCTGTGACACACTGAGTGAGGGATGCGGTTGCACCATCGGTTGGTCAAGTGTGTGTTTTCCGTTGCTCTTTCAAAATGAATATTCTCCAACTCCAGATGAGGTTAGGTTAACTTTATTGTCCCCAAGGGGAAATTCTACTTGGGCACAGTGCAGTGTTGCTTCATAAAAAACATCACAACAGACGTCAACAAGAATCTGTCTGATTTAATTTTCCTAGCCTGTTTCATAATCTCATTGTCTCTCCTCCCTGTAATGTTCATGGCTGTTTTGTGCATGTTGAGAAGCTTCTTTTTTCAACTTAACTGTTAAATTGCCGTTAAAGGACAGTTGGACCCGCAGCTTAGAGGGCTGCACTTTTACTCATAGGCTCAGTTCGAGCCAGAAGGCAAGTGCCTCAGAACGCTTCGCTTTTCAAGTGACAAAGTTGTAGATAAATTTGGATTGTCTGCCATCTTGTCCATTTAATGTGTCAGCTGCAAAGGCTTATGGGTAACAGGCAGCAGCGAGTCAGCATCGATGCATCTCACGAGACAGAAAAAAGACCATTTGAAGAGCATTGGTTCTGTTTCGAACAGAGAAATTAGAGTTACAGTACGTTATGTTTCTCTCTCTAAGGCTTTCGCTAGTGAGATAAGTGAGAAGCAGGATGTGATCCATGCCCCGCTGGGTCCATACCTCATGAATGCGTCACAGTACAATAACAGATATTCACAATGAGGGAATGAAACAAGATAAAAAAGATAAAGCCATGAGTGAGCGTACGCAGTAAAAGCATCCCAAATAACAGTCTGACAAAGACAAACAAGAGACATCCTGCAGGTAGACACAAATGATGCAGAGTGGCTAATAGATCATTTGAATAATAATATACATCTTAAGATATGAGTGCTCTTTTTTGGACTCTAATATAACTTAACCATGTCATGTGATATGCTACTTCAGTACACATTAAAGCAAATATTAGTGGGACCACTAGAGAACATTTAATATCCAGGAGTTCCCATTTTAGATCCCACCACTGACTAACAATCTGGCCACAATATAACACACTGAGCAAACATGGTGCAGCTATATGCTTATCTTCAACCATGTCTTGTCAAGAGAGAGATTTTTAAACACCAGCCTGCCAATGTTGAGCTCCTCTGCTTTGGAAAAAAACTTTATGCCCCCCCCCCCCTGCTGTCCACAACAGGAACAACACTCTCAATTCTCAAACGCATATGAATCCATCCAGAGCAGATTGTCTCTTCTTGATGTCAGTATTGATTCTTTTTTTGTGTTTTTATTGTTCACAGATCCAGCCACCAGCTCCACACCGACCTCAGCTTCCCCTGAAACCACCAAGCAGTGTACAGGTACAGTCAGAAAAGTACTACTACTGAGTTAGAACAGTGAGAATGTTACTTTACTAAAAGTGTGTGAGTATAATGAGGAAAATGTCTTTAAAACGTCCGTCTGCTTGTTGTGTTATTAAATATTCTTTCATCAGATTATTATTCCTCGTGCATTAAAGCAGATGTTGCTGCTGTAGTTGTTGAGCTCGAGCTCATTTTGAACTATTTTGTGTTGGACAGCAACTAATCATCATTTTTTTGATTCTGGATTAATCTGACGATTATTTTCTCCATTAATTGATAAATTGTTTGGTTTTGTAAAGATTCTGACAACAGTGAGAAACGCCATCACAGTTACCCAGAGCCCAAAGCGACACATTCACAATGCTGTTCTGTCTAATTAAACGTCCAAACCTCGACATTATTAACAAAGATCACAATTATCACGATCATTCAAAGGAAAAGCAACGAATCTTCACACGAGAGAAGCTGAACCATCAGATGATTTACAGGGAAAATGACTTCAACCATCAAAATAGTTACTAATTACCTGACGAATGGATTAATTTAAATTGAGCTGTACTTGTTTAAACTGTTGGATAGTTTATTTTGTAACAAACATCAGATTTTATTAGCTCTTCATACATTTTGTGCAGAAATCCTAATCTGTAAAGTAAGCAGTAAGTGAAGCTGTCAGACAGATGTAGTGTCATGTTTTGCCAACAAATGATTTTATATTTCCCGTCTTATTTAAAAATGTAATTTTTGTAATAAACGAATTATTCATTATTAAATGAAATGTCTTTATTCTACAACACAATAAGTTATTAATTTACACACTCCTCTCTCTCTCCACCTCCTTCCCACCCCTCCTCTGTCTCTCTCTCTCAGATCATTGGCCAGTGGTTGAACTTCTGGTTTCGCTTCTGGTTGTGTTTCTGGTTGTGATCTTCGTGCTGTTGGCTGGTTATCTGCTGCTCCTCTGCAAATGGATAGAAAACAGAAACCTCAGAACTTCAAATAGCAGAAATGTGGAGGTAACTCTCTTTAACTCTTTCTGTCTGTCACTCTTAACCTCAGTGTCAATCATGTCTCCTCCTACACTCTGCTCAAACATAAGATAAATGCTGCATGAAGGAATCTTTGGCCACTAGGGGGCAGAAAAGCACCTGCCACCATTTGATGAGTGATCTTATGTCCATTTGTTAATTATATGTTTTATCATTTTCAGTCCGTCACCCGCGAGAACAGGATTACAATCTCCACACGTGAAGAGTCCACTAACCAGACCCTCAGTTAAACCATCAGGGACCAGGACCAGATCTCCTCCTCATTCACAAACACACAACAGACATGATACGGTTTAAATGTGGAACTCCCAGAAAACAACAAATGGTTTAATCTGCACACAAGCAGAAATGACAACATGAGGATATTTTATTTTATAGGAAAAGTAAATGTCATCAAGTACGCTGTAATGTTCTCGTCCACCAAATGAGTAAAGCATCTCAAAGTTTTGCACATTGTTTGAGAGGTAAAACCCACAGAGGTCTGATTCCCACACCAATGGATCTGCTTGTCTTCACTGAACAGTATTGCACCTCTTAAGGTTAGGACTTAGTCTACAGCAGGAAAGCAGAGCGTAGATGGGAAAAAAAATATAGTAGTCTCCAAGTACACTACCTCAACATGAAGGGTGTACTATTAAACTACAACAAAATGATTAAGGATGCAAGAACACACTATCTTTTAGAACTTATTTCTGCCCATCAACATGACCCTAGATTTTTAGTTTAGACTGTCAATCAGCTGGTAAAGCCACTCCCTGTGCCCCAGCTGAAAGTAGTAATGATTGTGAATTGTTTTTATCTTATCTGACTGATAAAGTGGAGCCTTTATTACCCACAATGAAGTTTCATCACAAATGAGAGTCTTCCAGCTCAAAGTTCTTACTGAAAGTAATGCCATCTTTCAAACCGTCTTTGGTTTCTGTTTTTAACAGGTCCTTATTGGCCGGTTGTGTTCCTGATAATTTTAAAATGTTGTTACTCCACGGTTACTGTTGAAAAAGTCATGCCTGGACCTCTCCCTCCATCAGAACTATAGACCAATTTCAAGATTTACATAAAATAGTTCCATTAGAAATAATGTTAAAATGTTTCTACTTGTCAGCTGATTTATTCCCTCAGTAAACACTTTCCTGATGAGTTTATGGTCTCAGTCGCTAGTTTCAAGTCTTCTTCAACACAGCATGATGTTCATTTAGTAAATTATGGTCCCATTTAGAGGAACAGAGACCAGGAAGCAGGGGAGGCTTTAGGGCGGGATTATCTATAATTGACAAGTAAATCGTTACCATGGCGACCTGTCAATCAGGCTAGAGTGACTCGGACCCACAGCACTGTGCAAATTTAACCAGCGCCGTTGAAAAAGCTTATTAGGAGTCGGCTGTTCACTTTCTCTGGTGAGGACATTTAGTTTTAAGGCTGGATTTAAAATTATCAGCCCTGTTAAAATGCCACTTAACGTGAATCACAGATGCACCTAGCTCCACACACGGCCGTTAACTCCACCGTCTCGTCCAAATACACGTTCAGTGCAGCTGGTTGCAAAAAATCAACATGGCGGCGGCCAAAACTCAAGGCTTCAAAACGGCACTGCATTTAAACCAGCTGGTGACATCACCATGACTACGTCCACTTATATACAGTCTGTGGTCCAACCAATCTGTCTATTCACTGGAAAATGCTGAGTTCACTTACAGACTGCCTCTGTGATGTCAAAAAATTGGATGTCAAATAATTTTCTCCTGCAGAACTCAGAGAAGAAACAGAGACCCTGGTCCCAGTAAATGGTAAAGCAAATACTGCCACCTGCTGGTCATCTAGTGAATCACATCAAGCCTGTTACAGAGAATCTTGGCGTCTGGTTCGGCAGTTATTTAAGTTTTGAGCAGCTCACCGCAAAGCTTGTGCATTCATGTTTTTGGAGGTCTGTAAGTAATATTTATGGTCTATGTATGCTTTTTCTATTTTTCTATACATTTCATTGTTACTTAATACTTAAATTAATGAAGTATGAAGTTATTGCCTTTTGAATCTCATTTGAGGTCACATGTTGTTTATTATGATATTCTATCTATTAATGTTTAAGGTACCAGCAAGATCTGAGAACCTACATCCCTCTATTATAGATCTCTCTGTGACAATATATTATTGTTTCTATAGAGAGCGTTGTGTTTAAGCTGAAGCTTGATCCATAGTCATCAACATGTGAATGAATATTTTGCAATGTTGCCTTGTTTCACATGGAAGTGGGTGATTGGTGCTGACAAACAAGTCACCTCCTACAAAAGATGGCTTCTTTGTATGTAACACCATTTGCCTGATGAAGGTCTTGTACTGAAACATTGCTAACTTATAAATTTATTTTTGCAAGTTAAACAGTGTGCGGGAGTTTCTTTGCAATCTTACAACTTTACCCTGCCTTTTTTCCAAATGGAGTTCAAATCAAGTTCAAGCAATCTCCTGTTGTGTGCGGTCTGTATAAACCAGAGAGCTCTGGCAGCTAAAGTAACAACAGTGGGGCCGGAAACACAGTAGCTCGCTGTTTAGAAGCGCAAGCGAAGATGAATTAATGTTTTAATCCTACATATTACAAGTAAACAGTTAATTTAATATAATATATTAAAATATATAATAAACAGAAGACAGAAAAAAAGAGAGGGCGGGGGGACAACAGGAGAAAACCAGCAGAACGACAGCAACATTAGTGTTATTATTACTCCAGTATGTACCTGCACGTACCTTGAGATCCTCAGGCTGTTCTTTGTTCGAGAGGCCTGGCAGAAAACTAAAGGGGACAGAGGATTTGCCGTCAGGGCACCGAGGCTCTGGAACAGCCTGCACGTGGAAATCAGGTCGGCTGAGTCCCTTCTTAAAACATAGGACTTTTATAGGAGAGTATTTCCTGATTTTAGTTGATTTTACATTTATACATTTAACTGTATTTTAATTCCTTAAAAATGTTTCCGTGTTTGTATCTTGTTTCATCTGTTGTATGTGTGTTTTGTCATCTTTGCCTTTGTGAAAGCACTTTGTAACTTGGATTTTGAATTCAGGCAGATAAGTCTCCCCTCCCGGCGACTAAATTTTGTTTTTAGATTGTCACCTATAGTGTTTGAACTTTGGATAGAGCCAGGCGTACTGTTTCCCCTTGCTTCCAAACACATCCTGACTCCAGCTTCGTTCTTAACACAGCGACATAACATGAGAACAGATGTGATCATCTCACTCAGGCAGAGAGTGAATACGTGTATTTCCTAAAATGTTGAACTAGTCCTTTAAACTTAGAAACCACTAACTCACTTATGTTTCATCTGCGTCTTACAGTCTGTATCAGCAGATGAACTTTGCTGAGTTGACTTGGAGATAACTTGGTTGTCATCATGTGATATAAAATGGATATGAAAATTTTGGTCATGTGATGCCAGTGACCTTCCTGATCATGAGAGGCAGCTGAAAGTGCAGGAAAAGCTTGTAAGTGTGCCAATTTTTTTGTCAAATGTATTAATCCTTTCAAAGAAATTGAAAGTGAATGGAGTCCCAACCCTACTGAACACTGAATGACTGTTTCTGCTGCTCCCTGACAAAAGCTGCCTGATGCCAATAAAAAGGTGAAGCCCTGGCAGTGGATTACTTTAATGTTTAAGTTGAGATTTACAAGAAATATTTTATTGCTGCTGTGTAAAGGGAATACGGCTGGTAAAAAGCACCTTATTTGTTTAAAGTGTTTGCAGACCACATGTTATTACACCTTTGTGTATATAGCAGTACATTTAAATTGAAATTGCACAATAAACAATTTTAGAATTTATTATTCAGTTTTACGCGTAACAATGCGATTAATCGTTGCCCATCACTAGTAAATGTAAATGTTGTTTATATGTCATATTTTTTTGTATTTCAGCAGCATCTAACTGCAACAACTAAACTTTATCAAAGTGGAAAGTTACCTGAGTCTGTAAAACAGTCAGTAAAACACAGCAGCAGTTCTAGTGGAAAATTTTGAACTTTTGTGCTCTGCTCTGCATAATCTTTTATTGCTGCTGTGTAAAGGGAATACGGCTGGTAAAAAGCACCTTATTTGTTTAAAGTGTTTGCAGACCACATGTTATTACACCTTTGTGTATATAGCAGTACATTTAAATTGAAATTGCACAATAAACAATTTTAGAATTTATTATTCAGTTTTACGCGTAACAATGCGATTAATCGTTGCCCATCACTAGTAAATGTAAATGTTGTTTATATGTCATATTTTTTTGTATTTCAGCAGCATCTAACTGCAACAACTAAACTTTATCAAAGTGGAAAGTTACCTGAGTCTGTAAAACAGTCAGTAAAACACAGCAGCAGTTCTAGTGGAAAATTTTGAACTTTTGTGCTCTGCTCTGCATAATCTTTTATTGCTGCTGTGTAAAGGGAATACGGCTGGTAAAAAGCACCTTATTTGTTTAAAGTGTTTGCAGACCACATGTTATTACACCTTTGTGTATATAGCAGTACATTTAAATTGAAATTGCACAATAAACAATTTTAGAATTTATTATTCAGTTTTACGCGTAACAATGCGATTAATCGTTGCCCATCACTAGTAAATGTAAATGTTGTTTATATGTCATATTTTTTTGTATTTCAGCAGCATCTAACTGCAACAACTAAACTTTATCAAAGTGGAAAGTTACCTGAGTCTGTAAAACAGTCAGTAAAACACAGCAGCAGTTCTAGTGGAAAATTTTGAACTTTTGTGCTCTGCTCTGCATAATCTTTAGTGTGTGCGCAGCTCTCCAGTTTTTTTTTTTTTTCTCATCTTCCTCACTTACAGCCTCCTTGCTTTTGGGGAAAGTTGCAAGCTTGTTCATCTTTTCTATTTCCAGGTTGTATGCAGCTGTTAACTTTTCCAAAAGAACCAACAGTGCCAGCAACCTAAATCCAGGAAGAAACAGAAAAGCACATCCAAGTAGGCCATCAGCGCTGAACAGTACCGCCTCATAATCAGAGTGAACCAGTTGAACCCAGCCTGGAACCATTTCACAAGATGTTCACAACGATCTGTTCTATTCAAACTAGAGGGCACACACTGATCTGTTCCATGTGGGTCTGGTTTTGTTGTTTAGCATCTCTGCTCTCTGCTTTTCAGTTTGTTTTCAGCTGTTGCTGCTCTGGACGCAAACTCCTCTCCAACGGGATGCTAATGCTCTGCTGGATGTGGAGGTAGCTGACTGTTATCATGTTTGGCATATTAACTTCATAAGGTAATGATGTCTTTGCCTTTTAGACAGTCATTTCAGATTGTTTCTCGTACTGGTACAGAGTCAGTTGTGTGGGAAATGTGATTATATTATATATTTAAATAACAGGAACTCCAGCACCCAGACAGTATTTCTTGTTGGTATGAGCTCATGTTCACACTAAAGGAAACATCAGTATTTGACCACAAAAAGACTCTGAGGTTTGTTGAAAAGATGTTTTTATGTTTGAGGAACAAACGCTGGTGACCACAAAGTTCCTTTTCTCAGCCTTGACAAGATAAGGTCGGATGTTATTCTGTGTACTGATTCATTTCAACCTGCGAGAAGATGAGAGCGACTATCTGCTGCAAGCCTGTTGGCCTTCGTTCTGAGCTGTAATGTCGCCGCAGGTAAGAACTTTTAAATAATTTGGTCAAACTTGCTCACCGTGGAATATAACTAAGTACATTTACTCAAGTACTGTACATAAGTATGAATTTGAGGTACCGGCCATCTGGTATTTGAGCCTCTGTGGGCCGCTCAGAATGGGTCATTGTATTGGTTGAAACAACAACAATAATAATTTTGTTTGATTATTACAATTTTGATTATTTGATGTGATTATTAAAAGTTAGTTTATGCAGTTAAAATCGGCCAAAATGTCTCTTTAAAAAAAGTCATGATCCCCTTATACGTAGTCAGTTGAAAAGTCGTCTGAAGGCGAAACCAAGAAATTCAGCATGGATCACATTGGATTTAAAGTTATCACTGACCAAGCTAAAGGAAAATGAATCAGGGCTCCAAACCACCAAAGGGGGGAGCAGAGAAAAAGAGGGAATAAACAAAGAAAGATCTGTTGGCTGAGGGTGAAAAAAGGTGCAAAATGAACTGATGGATATTTATTATAATGAGGCTGTGCAGTGCTCTGTTTATATTCTGCTGAAACTATTGTAATATGCCCTTCAGAACGCTTTATTTGACTCTATGTGTAAAGACACACCTTCACAATAACAGTCCAAACCTCAAGATACAGTTATTACAAATGACAAAAAACTACACGATTTCATTAAATGTAGTTAGTTACATGGATACATTTTTTAGTTATTATTTATTATAATAAATGTCCTTAGGATACAATAACTTCTTCCACACCCTTCCTCTGTGTCTCTCCCAGGGGACGTTGTGCCTCAGGTTTTGCCTCTGCTCGTGCCTCTGGTCATGTGTGTGGTCATGATTGTCGTGCTGTTGGGTGGTTACTACTTCTGGATGAAATACATAAAATTCATTGCATCGAATGACAGAAATGTGGAGGTAACTCTCTTTTACTCATTTTACTTTTAACCTCAGTGTCAGTGATGTCTCCTATTACACGGAGAAGAAAATGCTCATGAAAGTAAGATAAATGTTGCGTGAGTGAATTTGTGGCCACCAGAGGCATCAGAACATGATACACTGGCACCTCTGGATCAGTGATCTGTATATGTTAAATATGTGTTTTATTATTATTTTTAGTTATCTGCCATCCAGGGCAGGGCTCCAGTGTACACATGGTGAGACTCGATCAGCTAGCACGGACCAGGACCAGATGTACTCTTCATCTCCCAGAAAACAACAAATAATGTAATCCACACAGAAACGTAAAAATGACAATATTATTATTAAATGTGTGTTGTATAATCATGATGTTTAAAGATATTGAAAATGTGCTGATATTTGGGAAAACCTTGAAAGTGGTTGATTAAGTGATTTGGTTTCAAAATTGGAAAAGAATTTCAGTTTAAAGACATAATGTTTAGAAGTGGAAATCTGCTTCAGTCTGAGCAGAAAAGTAAGAATACGAATCATCTTCGTATTCATCCCTCTTTCTTTTTATTATCCTCATATTCATCGTCTCAATTAAAGTGTGCTTACTAAAGTATAATATTATATTTGCTAAGACTTATTATTGATTTATTGAGTGAATTCATCATCTTATATGTGTGTTGTGTATTATATGTGTGTTGTGAAATTGAAAAAAATGAAGATATGAGCATGTCAGTGTAAGCAGAGAAATGTGTTTAACTCTGACAGGAAGAGAAGCAAGAGACAGAATCTGATGGGTGACGTATATTTTAAACTTGTTGGGCTCTGCTCTATATAACTACCACAAACCAGCTGCAATGTGCAAAAAGCATGCATGAAATTCATATCATGACCTGACGCTCTATGAGACGGGCTCTTGAAAACTGTGCGTGTGGAACTCAAGGTTGCCCGATGACTTTATAACAGACATCTTTGAATGACACCAAAACGCTCTCTGGGTTTCCTTTCATCTCTCTGCTGCCTAACCCTAACCAAAATGTTTTAGTGCCCAACACTTTGTCAGCTGCCGTCAGATGAGGATGACGCGTGGTAGTGCAGTGGATATTCTGTCAACTCATGGGAGGCAATGTTGCTGCCGCCACCTGCTGCTGTAGCTAGTAAACTCCTCTTAAACTTATGGATCTCTTTTTACAGATCTATGCAGGGCACAGTGGACTAAATTCCACAGATGCGTAACAAATGTAACATGATCCTCAAATTGACAGGAAGTGATCCGGAAATGTTCAAAAACTGTTTTGTGTGTAGAAATGGATTGTTTTCTACAGATTTCTGCGGTACAGATTGCTGTACAGACAAAATTCTACAAATGCATAAAAGGGAACAGTGGACAAAAATTCCACAGATGCGTAACAAATGTAACATGACCCACAAATTGACAGGAAGTGATCCAGAAATGTGCTAAAACTGTTTTGTGTGTAGAAATGGATTGTTTTCTACAGATTTCTGCGGTACAGATTGCTGTACAGACAAAATTCTACAAATGCATAAAAGGGAACAGTGGACAAAAATTCCACAGATGCGTAACAAATGTAACATGACCCACAAATTGAGAGGAAATGATCCACAAATGTGTAAAAATCCTGTACGCAGGATAAGCGGTTGACGATGGATGGATGGATAAATCTTCCATATGATTGGTAAGGCCCTATCTAAGAAGCGCCACCCTGTGAAAAGAGAGAGACCGGTGTTTTCCGTAGATCGCCAGTTGTCGGGGTATCCGGGTGTTCCGATCTGGCTGGATCTCTCATGCCAAAGCCCTATTTGTCCGATGACCTTCTGAGGGGTGGCCCGCTGCCCTGTCGCTTAGGATGGAGGCGTTTTTGGGCCGGTGGCCTGTGGGCGATTGTGTTTGGCCGATTGAGTGCTAGGTACTTTTGCTTTCCCAGCCCATACCGAGTTGTGTGATGTGGAAGACGTTAGGACAGCAACCTGTTGCTTTCATCCTTTGGGATTTGGTTAAACATTAATTCCAAGCTTGTGCCACGGGCTTATATCATATTGCTCGGTTTCATTCGTCAGTTTTGATGATTTGATTTTCGATTCTCTCTTGGTTCTTGTTCTGACAGAGTGGTGATCTTTTTCGTCTCTAGCACAGCAATATTCCACAGGTGTTAACTACATTTCTGTTGAATGTGGGGTGAACTTTAGCTGCTTTTATTGAAAAAAAACAACATTTCCTTATAAAGGAGGATGACGCTGGGAAAAACAACATTTCCTTAAAAACACGATGTTGTGATCAGTGGTGTCGAATTCAGCGCTAAGCTCCACGATTACAAGAACTGAGCACATGCCATTAGGGCTGAAACGATTAATAAAAACCAAGCAAATTCTTTGCGTCGATGCTTGGCGTGATTATGATGGCGCTGTTTGCAAAGTGGAGGAAGAGAGAGAAAATCGCGAGGGACAAAGAAGAAAGTGTCCAAAGTCTGGGATTATTTCAAGCAAAAGAAAACAACAACTCTTGTCAACTAATGTTACCGTCCGTCCACCATAAAACAAAACTGATGTCGCCTCTGCAACAGCACGACGGCGCCTGATCAGAAAGCAGCCGGTGTTCTGCCAGCGGACCACAGACAAGGTAACATAAACAGCAACTTCAGCATTTAACTGAAATCATGATTGATTGTTGAGTTGAAACCAAAGTAAGCTGCAGACCTCTGCTGAAAATGTGACCACGTGCGTTTGTTGTTCTCCTTTTTGGGCCGTGAGTTGTAACCTCACAGTCGAGGAGCTGCACCTTTTAACTCCCCTGCAGCTCTCTCTGTAGCTCAGAGGTTTCCTGCTACCTGCGTGTGCTAATCCCTCCTTTTACCCAGATTCTTTAGTCTTTATAATCACTATCTTTATAATAACAAACAACAGCTGTTTCGTGTGCAGGTTCACTCATTTCCCGTTTCACATTTCACGTCAACCCGGTCTCACTCCCAAGTCGTCACATATGGACGCTTGGTCAAGAGCCATAATCGTCAGTTTGTGACGCACTAGGGATCCCTTTGACGTCATAGTTCGACGTATTGAGGGAAGCCCTGTTGTGTCAGTTTTTGATGGTAAAGGCAAGTATGATATTTAAGAGAAAAGATGGATAGAGGGCCAGAACCCGGACCTTAAAGCAGGAGAACAGGGTTTGTGTCCCGTGCGAAACAAAACATTAAATGTTTTTATTTAGGCGAGTGAGGTAAATTGACATTAACGTTAGTTAACTTAATTCTTAATTGACATACATAGCTATTTTAACCCAAACCATGATCTTTTCCTAACCTTAACCAAGTACTTTTGTTGCCTAAACCCAACCAAGTACTTTCTGTGCCTAAACCTAACAAAACTGCAACGTTTCACGACTTTAATTATGCGCGTTTCAACATGGCATCTTGAAAGTGTAACCGGATATTGCATATTTATTGTTGCTAAGTGTTGCTAACTTGACTGTGGATCCCTAAACGTCAATAATTGATGCAAAAGGGCTACCCAAGTCTTTAAAAAGCGACGACAAAGGGCCTTGACCATGCGTCAGACATTTGACGAGTAGGGAGTGAGACTGTGTTGTTCACGTGTGTTTTCTTGACAAAACGTAGTTTGGAGACTAGCGTTGGGTGACAGAGCCGCTGTCAGCTCCTGTAGTGTGTGACCCCCCTGTCACCGATCAGTCATGTAGTGTGAACGCCACAAAACTTCAAGACTCCCGTCACAAGATGGCAAGTTGTGTAGTGTGAACTGCACGGCCATCAGCCGACGCTGAAAGTCGTGTAGTCTGCACGAGCCTTTAGTATAACTTGTACTTGGGTGATGTTTGTGTTTGTAAAGCAGCTGTGTGGTTGTTGGTCTGATGTTTGCTGTATGACACACTTTGAATTTCCGAAAGGACTAATAAATATCTATCACCTCTCAACATGCACAGCTGATCCCGTTACTGGGGGGGTGGCGGGTGCTGCCGCCAAGCAAAAGTACTTCTTAAAGGACGCATCGATTAATTGTTTAAATAATCTATAGAAGCTTCGAATATTAAAATCATCGTTAGCTGCAGCCCTACATACCATCATCAGCAGACATTAAAAGGCCATTGCCGACTCTAACTAGGGCAGTGTCAGTGCTGTACTGCCGGAAACCAGATTGGAACTTTAAGGTTTTTCCGATGCACGCTCACCAAACCACCACTACAACCACTGAGCCTGTGTAGGCTGAAATCCCCATACTGGTGGTTTGGTGAGCGTGCATCGGAAAAACCTTCTTCTCGGCTACTTCATATTTTATTGCTGCAAAAGAAACTTTTTTTTATGAATAAGAAAGTTCACATTTAACTGTCAAATGCAGTGATTACACATTGAATATGACCTCATCAATTTGTGTGTTTACATTATAAGTCAGCCATAACATACAGCACTGAGACAAGATTCAAGCCCCGAACATACCAAGACCTCACAGTAAAGTGCAGACTACATCTTCTTTATTAATTATTATTAAGATTATAAATGCATTAAATAAAGTTAAGTCCTGTTGAGTTTCATGATATAAGCCATACTGAGTCCCAGTTGGGAAGAAGGAAATGTAACCAATATTAATAATAATTCAGGCTTCGGACTCGAGGTGCGGGACTCGTGAACAAAGTTTTCTTTTAGGAAGCGTCTGATGAGCTTGCCGTTATGTGTCCTCAATGTTTATTTAAATTTAAATTTACTAAACTAAATATTAAATTTACATTTACTTCCTGTTGTACTCCCTGTGTCTGATCACATCCCAGTGCAGGAATAATAAAACTCAAACTGAGCTTCTCACAAAGAGAATGAGTCACAAATAGCTTTGAAGATTCGATTAATCTTGTGAGCAGGTCTCACAGGAAATTTTATCTTCAGACTGTTTAAATACTGTAAAAGACATCACTGCTCTTCTTCATGTAGAGTCGGGAAATATTACACCAAATTAAATCCTCTCATCTAAAACCTCATTCAGGAACTTTTACATGGACTCTTTAAACTTTTTAATACCTCTGTCAAGTAACAGGTTGTTTGATAAATGCATGATGGAGCATTATGAAACATGAATGTTGTTTTCTTTGTTGTGTTCAGGGACAGAGAGTCTCACGGCTGCAGAGAGGACCACTGTCACTCTGAAATGCCCTCCTGATGTTGGCGGATCAGCTTTTCCAAAATGGAGCCGAGAGTCTGGTGAAATACAGCAACAAAGACGTTTTTATGTTTCATCTTATGAAGAGACGTTGACTATAATCGACGTGCAGCCTTGTGACTCCGGACTTTACTACTGTGATGGAAAACCAGCTGCGTATCTGATTGTGATCAAAGGTGAGAGACCTGAGAGAGAACAGACATTTTAATTAGGGTTTAATGCTGACTTCAAATAAATGTCAAGAGACTGTTTCTACAGAATAGGAAGTAACGTACACCCTGCTCTGTGTTCAGGTGCTCAAAAAGTACATGTGGCCTTAAAATAAGATATTTTCTCAACCTCTGTGTCTCTCGTCCAGATGATGATGGGCCTGTGGTTCAGCCTCTGTTTGTTCCTCTGGTTGTTTGTGTGGTCGTGATTGTCCTGCTGTTGGCTGGTTTTCTGCTGCTGCTCTACAAATGGATGAGAAACAGAAACCTCAGATCTTCAAATGGCAGAAATGTGGAGGTAACTCTCTTCTACTCTTTCTGTCTCTGTTTACTGTTAAGCTCAGTGTCAATGATGTCTCCTAATATGCTGAGGAAAACCTGCTCAAGAAAATAAAATTACACATTAGATAAAACTTTTTGTGACTTGAATCAGAACATGATACAATGCCACTATTGGATCTGTATTTTAAATAAAATACAGATTACAAGAAAAGATGTGTGAACCTTTTGGAATTTCAAGGTTTTCAGCATAAATTTGTTATAAAATATGATCTGATCTTCATCTAAGTCAAGTCAAATTATATTCCTGGTGAGGGGCTGAGCAAATAATTGAGTAACAACAAACTGTTATCTTTGAAGAATTTATCTAACAAAAGAGAATAAATCAGCTGGACCAGAGGTTCTGTCTCCTAAGACAGTCACTAACGTCTGGCCCCGAGCAAAGGGATGCATGATCATTTACACAGTCTAGGTTTCTATGTTTTGGGGAACAGAGATCCTCTCTTGGCCTTGAACGATCATTCCAGGAGAGGAGAGGAACAACAAGAGAGGAAAACACCAAAACAATCTCACAGCTCTGACCTAAACCCTAGGAAATGTGGACAGACTAACAGAAGTATAGGAGAGGAAATGTTGAGGATAAAACACAACACATAATAATAATAATAATAATAAAATTAAATGTAAGAGGAAACAATTTTCTGCCATAACACAGTATCTACAGCAGAACACACAAAGGAAGGTGCTGCACACCTGACATTTGCGAAAGAGCACATAGCGGTTTTGGCAAAATGTTTTGTGGACTGATGAAACTAAGATTTAACTACTTGGACGAACCACACAGCACTACATCTGGCGTGGAAAGGGCACGTCATATCATCATATATATATATAGTGGAGGCATCATCATGATTTGGGCCTGCTTTGCTGCATCAGGGCCTGGCCAGCTTGCTGTCATTGAGGGGAAGATGTATCAAACAATTATTCAGGATTATGTGAGCATGTCAGCTGAAACTGTGTAGAAGTTGGGTGATGCAACAGGACGACGACCCCAAAACACCGGAGCAAGTCCACAACAGAATGGCTTCAGAAAAACAAAATCTGCCTTCTGGAGCGGCCAAGTCAGAGCCAGACCTCAACCCAGTAGAGATGCTATGGAAGGACTTGGAGAGCCAAAGAATAAGACGGCGCTAAAGCAGTTCTGCCAGGAAGAACAGGCTAAAATTCCTCCTGAATGATGTGCAGGTCTGATCCATGGTTACAGGAAGCACCTGGTTGAGGGTATTGCTGCCAACGGGGTTCAACCAGTTATTGAAGGGTTCACTTACCTTTTGCACTGCCATGTTGAATGTGTGTGGTCAATGAAGACCTGAGGGATTATTTTATTTGTCAGTACCCTTGACTTGGGTTAAGTTCAGCTCACATTTTATGACAAGTTTATGCAGAAAACCATGAAATTCCAAAGGGTTGACATTTGTTTTCTTGCCACTGTATCTTTTATTTTCAGCGATCTGTCATCCACGAGAACAGGACTCCAGTCTCCACATGTGAAGACTCAAATTACCAGAGCCTCGATCCAGCCAGCACGAACCGGGACCAGATCTACTCCTCACTTGACGTTGTGTAACTCCCAGAAGACAAATAATTTAATCCGCACAGAAACATAAAAATGACAAATGAGATTTAAAATTGTTTTTTGAGCTTTAAATGTGTTCTGTGTAATCGTGATGTTTAAAGTTATTTAAAATGTGCTGATATTTGAGAGAACTTGAAAGAGGTTGATAAAGTGATTTGGTTTCACTTTAAAGGCATAATGTTCAGCAGTGGAAATCTGTTTCAGTCTGAGCAGAAAAGTAAAAAGATCCCTCTTTGTATTATCATCTTATCCATTAAAGTCTGGTTGCTTTAGTATAATACTGTATTTTCTAATACTTATTGATTGAATTCATCATCTTATAGACGTGTTTTGCATTAAGAATGTTTAAATGTATTGAAGATCAGCATTTCAGTTTAAGCAGAGAAATGTGTTCAACTCTGACAGGAAGCGTAGCAAGAGACAGAATCTGATGGGCGACGCACGTGTTGAACTTGTTGGGCTCTGCTCTATATAACTAACACAAACCAGCTGCAATGTGCAAACAGTTTACAAAACGCAAGCATGCAATGAAATTCATATTCTGACCTGACGCTCTGTCATCTTGACGGTGGAAGGATGTCAGCTGATCATCAGGTGTGTGTTCGGGGGAACTTAGAGGTCTCTCATCCTGCCCGATGGCTTTATAACCGACATCTGTGAACGGCACCAGAACGCTCTCTCGTTTTCCTTTAATCTCTCTACATAAGAACTCCGCTTAGCTCAGAACCAGCTCTGTTGTAAGGCTTATTTTTTGGGTTTGTATAACCTGGAGTGTTTAAGATTAAATTCTGAAATGGGCCCTTCTCCCACTTTTGGTACTTCAAGTGTACTTTGATGCTGATACTTTTGAGTTGGAATGCTTTTACAGAGTATTAATATTTTTTATTAAGTAAAATATTTAAGTAAATCTTTCACCACTGCCAAAATGTAAATAAATATAGGCTGAAAATAACTGACTCCATGGCATTTTATAGTTTTTATAACATTGTATTTCCTGTTTACATCCCCTTAAAACCTCCAGATTCTGGACCTGTAGTGGAACAATTTAGAGCGTGATTATGTACCAAATCAATTAAAGACAAAGAACAGGAATAGGAATGACAAAATCCATTAATATGAACTTTTCCTGTTGCACCATCAACATAAAAAATGCTCTCCTTCTCCTCCTTAGCTCAAGATCTAATCGTGTCATTTTAAAGATAAAATCTTATGTTTAGTCCATTTATTCCGTCTTTCCATTTATTTACAAACATGAAAAATTCAGTTTATCCTGTTCAATATGAAGTCTTTATGTTTATGTTCAAAATTGTTAACGGTTTTATATCAACTAGTATTGAGGTTTGCAACCAGCTGAATAACCTTGTCTCACGCTGTGTAGGAGAACTACGGTGGCCACTAAAGGTCCTCTCTAGAACCAGTGTTTAATTTGTCCGTTCTGGGCTTCGGTGGAAACACGACGATGAGGACAATGGATGTATTACTGGAACTGAACACAGCGCTGCTGCTCAGCCTTACTTCCAAAAACATTCCCCTGCAGCCCAAAAAGCATTTTCCCCAATAAACAGCTATTATGAAAGAGTTATCCAACGAAGGTTAAAATCAAGGGCAACTGGACTTGGTTGAAGATACTGGAAGACGTTTCGTCCCTCATCCAAAGGACTTCTTCAGTTCTGACTGACTGGCAGGGAAACTCAGCTATTTAACCTCAGTGGGGTCGTTAGCTAGCATCGCTGATACCGCTGGTTGGTTAGCGCTCCTGGCTGTGGTAACGGCAGTCGTCGTGGTCGTTAGAACCACCGTGGCCAAGACTGAACGACCATCGTTGGTATCTTCACCTGAGGCCAATAGGTTACGTTTGTTGAGTTTCCTGGGAAGTGATGAAAGGACAGCATTGTAAGTGGGGGATAAGTGGTGGCGTAGACCCCCTCCCCTGTTCAATGACGGCTTCTCCACCCTGGTGTAGATGCTTCCTTGACACCTCTTTCAAACCATCCATCTTCTCTGTCTAAAATGTGCACCTGGTCGTCCTCAAACGAGTGTCCTCTGTCCTTCAGATGTAAGTAGACTGCAGAGTCTTGACCTGAGGAGTTGGCCCTTCTGTGTTGAGCCATGCGTTTGTGTAGTGGTTGTTTAGTCTCCCCAATATACAGGTCTGTGCATTCCTCACTGCATTGGACCGCATACACTAGATTGCTTTT
>NC_060158.1:1962905-1964625 GCF_021292245.1 Micropterus dolomieu | reverse complement strand
GTTTGTGTAGTGGTTGTTTAGTCTCTCCAATATACAGGTCTGTGCATTCCTCACTGCATTGGACCGCATACACTAGATTGCTTTTCTTGTGTTTGGGCGTGCGGTCTTTGGGGTGTACCAGCATCTGTCTTAGTGTGTTCTTGGGTTTAAAAAACACAGGGATGTTATGTTTGTTGAAAATCCTCCTGAGTTTCTCTGATACTCTAGACACGTATGGAATCACAATGTTGTTGCGTTTGACCTTCTTTTCCTCCTCCCCTGTAGTTTTGTTCTTCTTGGATCTTGTGGCTGTTTTCACAAAGGTTCATTTAGGGTATCCACAGGCTGTAAGTGCCCCCTTCAGGTGGTTCTGTTCCTTCTCTCTGGCTTGGGCGCTTGTTGGTATGTTTTCCGCTCTGTGGTGCAGTGTTCTCATGACCCCTAGCTTGTGCTCCAGTGGGTGGTGTGAATCGAAGAGTAGGTATTGGTCTGTGTGTGTGGGTTTTCTGTAAACACCAATCTGCAGGCTCCTGTCCTCTTCAATGTGTACAGCACAGTCCAGGAAGGCCAAACTGTTGTTGTGAACATCTTCTCGTGTGAACTTGATGTTACTGTCCACAGAGTTGATGTGTTCTGTGAAGGCTTGCACTTCCTGGCTTTTAATTTTGACCCAGGTGTCGTCCACATATCTGTACCAGTGGCTCGGTGCTGTTCCTCTGAAAGAGTTGAGGGCTTTATTCTCCACTTCTTCCATGTAGATGTTTGCCACAATCGGGGATACCAGTGAGCCCATGGCACAGCCATGCTTCTGTCTGTAGAATCCACCGTTGTACTGGAAGTAGGTGGTGTTTAGACAGAGGTTGAGTAATTTGCAGATTTGGTCAGGGCTGAGGCTAGTTCTGTTGTCCAGGGTGTTGTCTTGTGTTAGCCGTTTCCTAACGGTTTCTACTGCCTCTATGGTGGGGATGCAGGTGAACAAAGAAGTCACGTCATAGGATACCATGGTTTCATCTGGATCCAGTTTTAGTCCTCGAACTTTGTTTACAAAGTCAATAGAGTTTTGGACGTAGTGAGGCGTGTTTCCCACCAATGGAGCTAAGATGGTGGAAATGTGTTTGGCAGTGTTGTAGGTGACCGAGTTAATGCTGCTGATAATCGGCCTGAGTGGGGCTCCTTCTTTGTGTATCTTGGGCAGTACATAAATGCAAGGAATGGCTTCTCCAGGATACAAACGGGAATATTGTTCACGGGTGATGGTGTTGTCCTTCTGTAACTGTTGTAGACATTCTATGGCCTTTTTCTTGTATCCGCTGGTTGGGTCTCGTCTCAGTGTCTCATACGTGTTTGACTTTCTTCTGGTAGTCAGCTGTGTTAAGTACTACCATGCATCTTCCTTTGTCAGCAGGTAGGATAGTGATGTTTTGATCCTTGCTCAGAGATGTCACAGCCTTCCTTTCTTGGATGGTGAGGTTGGAAGGGGGGGCCTTCGCATTAGAAAGGGCTGCAGATACCTTTAGTCTGAGCTGTTCCGCTTCTGTTTCTGTTAATTTGTTTTTCCTAATGGCCGATTCTGTGGCTGTGATGAGGTCTACTATCGGTAGTTTCTGTGGTGTAATGGCGAAGTTTAATCCTTTGGCCAGAACGTCTTTCTCTGGTTGGGTGAGTTCCCTATCTGACAAGTTTTTCACCCATCTGTTGTCTGTTTCAAGTGTTGTGGGGTTATTGTCCTTTCTCCTCCAAG
>NC_060158.1:1950506-1962885 GCF_021292245.1 Micropterus dolomieu | reverse complement strand
CATGGTTTCATCTGGATCCAGTTTTAGTCCTCGAACTTTGTTTACAAAGTCAATAGAGTTTTGGATGTGGTGAGGCGTGTTTCCCACCAATGGAGCTAAGATGGTAGAAATGTGTTTGGCAATGTTGTAGGTGACCGAGTTAATGCTGCTGATAATCGGCCTGAGTGGGGCTCCTTCTTTGTGTATCTTGGGTAGTCCATAAATGCATGGAATGGCTTCTCCAGGATACAAACGGTAATATTGTTCACGGGTGATGGTGTTGTCCTTCTGTAACTGTTGTAGACATTCTATGGCCTTTTTCTTGTATCCGCTGGTTGGGTCTCGTCTCAGTGTCTTTGTGTTTTACTTTGGTAGATCTGTCCTTGTGTGTTCCTGTGAACTTTGCTTCCTGTTTTATTTTGGTAATCCTCTGTACCTGGTGTCCTTGTCTAGCTTTGTTCTTGTGGTTGATTACCTGATGGATTTCAGCTGTGTATATGTTGTCCTCACTTGTCTTCAGTCTTTGTATCAAATGTTGAGTGTTTGACTTGTGCTCTGTTTTCCCTGTTCTGGATTATTCCCTGTGTTTTTGGTGGATTTACCTCAGTTTGGACTTCCATGTAAGCTTGTTTCAGTTTGGTTTTTGAGTCAATAAATCCTTTTGAACTGCATCCTCGCTTTTGGTCTGCGTTTGGGTCCACACCTCAGCCTTCACTCAGCCAACCCATGACAAATATGTTCATTAATCTGCACTGTACCTTTTAAATAAATTTAAAAACAAGGACCTGCTCCCTCTGTAGATATAAAGGGTTTATAACAAACCCTTAGAATTCTTATTTTTAGGCGATTATACTCCAATGAAAACCAATAGATAAGTCTTACACACTGGGCCTTTACTTCTAAAGACTTCCCCAGATGTCCACAGGGCTGCAGCAGTGCCTCATTAAACTACATGTTGAAACTGCTGGATCCAGTTAATGTTTCCACTTTGTTTTTTTTAAAAACACATTTCAGGTGGTCTTTGTGTAAATGTCCTTCATGCGTCTAATAAATCAGAATGATTCATTCATGAATAATGCGATATCTTGAAAAAGTAAAAATTGAATGGTGAATGTGTTGAAAGGGTTGATTAATGGACACTAAGAGATTTAAAAAAAAAAAAAACTTTTATGCATTGCTTATGGGTCATAACTGGGTTATTAATGTGAAAAGAGCCATTTATACCCCCAGAGAGAAAATTAAAGCTGCTCGCTAATTTTTTAAATTGCTCTACTGGAATAAAGAGCTCTTGGCGCACCCTTGCACGTTCTGATATTTAATGCCCTGTTCATTATATTAATGAGCTCTCTATGGTGTCCTTCAGAAATAATAAATGAATTATGTTTCCCTACTCCATCGGGTGGGAAAGTAACGCAACACGTTTGTTTAAACTTGTGAATGACCGCATGGGTTAAAGAGAAACTCAAACTGCGGGAATTCAGATGATTCATTGAAGAAAAGGGGGCTGGTGTCAATGACGTGTGTGCGGAGGTGGCGTTGATACAAAGCGGTGTGTGTGTGGGGGGGAGCGCATGTGTGTGTTCCGTGTCTGGGTGTGTCCCTCTCCAAGCAGCAGGTAATCTACTGCCGCATTCCGTCTCTGTCTCTGCTGGAAAGTCTCGAACCGTCCGGGATGGATCTGTTCGCCGTGAAGTCGCCTCTCTTTCTGCTCGCTTTTATCGGTAAGAGGAAAAAGAATACTTACACTATTTAACTGGCATTTATATTATTATTATTTTGTGTTTTTGCTTGGTTTCTGTCGTTTGTGCGCGGAAATGTAATGTCCTGGGTGTAGCCTGGTCTGATCTGATCCATGCTGAAATAAGGCCTTAAATATTTAAGAACCACAGAGGACCAAAGGAAAACTTTTTTTCAGTAAAGTTTTCTACCTGGTGAACTCCACACCACAGGTCTAACTACTTCACCTGACTTGTCTCTCACCCCCAGGATGCTGTGCGGGGCAGTCCGTACTGCCATCGGGTCCGGTGGACGCAGTTTTGGGAAGAAATGTCACGTTAACCACCCTGGTTGACAAAGCAAATTACGATTACATAACCTGGAATTTCAACAACGGGGCTCAATTTAATGTTGCTACCTTGAGTCGGTCAGGTTTGAAAGTGGGCACACGGTTCCAGGGAAGAGCGTCGATCAACGCGACCAACGGATACTTGACCCTGACATCCCTGACGGCAGCTGACGGCGGCGATTATAGCATCAGCATATTATCACCAGAGGGTACACAAACCGGAGATCTACTCCTCCGAGTCCTCGGTAAGTTAACTTTATTTCTTCTCGTACAGTTTCACCTGTCGAGGTGTTGCCTATTTTCCACCGTCGTGGATTACAGCTACGCCCAATTAACCAGTGTGTCATAATGATAAATAAATTATATATAGGCTTATATCGATGCTTGCAACGTCTGTGGAAACTGATGCCATTTTAAAATACAATGTTTTAAAATGTTGTATTTAACACTTATGAACAGCCTCTTCTGATTGGACGGCCTGGCAAGAGGTGAGCAGCCTCTTCAGGGGAGTGGATAGAGTTTAGTCAGGTGTTTCAAACAGGATTAGGTCATTTTGAAGTGGCCACTCTGACTGTAAAGGGCTTCTTGGATTCTGTTTAAGACGAGTTGACCAGCGGCTCCTAAAGTTAAAGTAACTTTGGGTACAACTGCTAGACTTTCTGATGCAGTCTGGGTCCATTTCAAGGCGCAAGCCACACCTGTTGAGGGTGTAGAGCAGTGTAGCCAGGGCTCCAGGACTATATTCCTCGGCGGAGGATAACAAGAGTCTCCTTTCCCCATTTGATTTGCCCACAATTCAAGCATATTTTCTACATCATAATGCTCCGTGGCTTCATTAACACCCCTGTACAGTAATGCCTTGAGTGAGTTGGCTACTGTCATTTCTCTAGCTTATCATTTCAACAAATAGCTTTTAATGTAAGAGAAGTTGAGCTTCAACTGACAGAGACAAGAGCAGGCTCTTACTCTGACACTGTCCCCTCCTGGTTCAGTGTTTGTACCTGCGGTTGGTTTCAGTTCAGTTAGAGGTCTTTGTGCTGTGCTGTGTCTTTTAATGCTTCACAGCCCTCATACTGTAGTACTGCTGATTCAAAGCGCTCTCACTCACACACACACTATAAATATATGTGCTGGCAAAGCCACTGTGTTTAGCAAGACATTTTGAAGGACTGGTTTTGAACCCACAACTAGGTCTTGGTTTTGGTTTTGCAGCACATTTCCTGTCTGGTTCAGTCTCAGTGTTTTTATGTTTATTTTTCTTTTTTCAAATAAACTCTGATAAGCCTGCTGTGCTCAATGGCAAACAAATGTAGATTGATGCTGAAAATAGTCCCCAACAAATGTACTATTTGCTGCTGTTTGTGTAAAAACTACAATGTCCACCTGTTTAAGGGAATTAGGAAGTCTTATTTAGAAAATGAAATGATATATTTGTGAGGTGTTTTTGAAGATTTGTCTTCAAGTAAGGATCACAGGGCTCGGAGTTCAGCCTCTGAGAGATCAACACATCGTTGGTTTTCATCAGATTTGTTGACAAAATGACAAACTATGTTTGTTTGGCTTCTTAGTTTGTTGAGCTCCCAGAAAAGGTTTATTCTTTTTTCTTTTACATGTTATAACACAGAAACACATACGGGTTTCTGCATGCAGACATGCAGATTTACACTGAGTGACCTGAATAATAGAAACCAAACAATGTCTGCGACTGATAATCCCATCGATTATCAATTATTCTGTCGAGTTGTTTGTTTGATTAATTAATACATTTATAAAATGGTTACTGTTTTAAAATACTCAGTACAGTTTTCGATTTCCCTAAAGCTACATACACACGTGTTGTTTTGTCCCAACAGCAGTTCAAAACTCAAATATACTCAGTTTACTAAAGCTCATGTCAACCACATCATGTCCAATCTTTATTTATCAAAGGATGGTTGGCAGCGGTGCAGCACTCCTTTTGACTCTTGTTTCTTTAGTCTCTGCCTTTTGCATCAGTAGATCCTTAACGTCCCTGCAGGGGAATTGGGTTTACAGACAATCAACAGAATTGATCTGAGAAAAATGGTCTCCAAAGTAACACTGTGTGAAGTTACTGGATGAACTCTTTGACTACACAGTCTGTTGCCCTGCTGTCAGAACTAGTTACCGCTCCTTCACATTGTCCCCACACACCTACTGATGCCTAATCAGCTATCAGCCACCAGCCTGGGTATTTAGAAATGGAGTCCAGCAGGTGAAGTTACTGCAGTTTTTCTCTGAATTCTTCATTCGCTCCATTCAAATGTTGATGTAGTACAATTATGGCTGTGTGAAGAGAAACCGGCCTCGGGCCAGCAGGATGGTAAATTCTCCACCCCCACGTATAATCATGCTGCTTCTAGCTGCTCTGCTCATCAACAAAACTGTAGATTACTTTAATCGCAACAGAAAATCCACCCTGAAATACCTGATTTCTGGGGGGCAAAGCTCTGTTTGACAGTAGAAAAAGCTGAAACAACAATGATGGCAGACTAATTAATTAGTAGAATGAAATAAATGAATCTATTTTGACAGTTGGTTAATCATTTAAGTTATATTTATAGCAGTTCCAAATTCTCAAATGTGAGGTCTTGCTGCTGTTCTTGGTCTTTGGACTGCTGGACAGATAAAACAAGACATTTTAAAGTTGTCACCTGTCTGTCGCTGTCATGTGCATTTATACTATTTTTACGTATTTAAATCTTAAGAATCAGAAAACTAAAGTTAGGGCTGTGCTTTTAATTGAAATGTAATCAACGATTTCAATTTCTGCTTCCAACGATTAACAAGTTAATCGAATTATGCTGCGTACTGTTTCGCAATGATACTTGTTTTGTCTTGTGTTAAATCCAGAGCACCCTTTCCTGTAGAGCGACACCCCGCCCCTCCCCAAAAGCCCCAACTCCCTCTCAGTCAGGCCGTTGCATGTTTATTTCAGCTCGAGCCGCGATGAGGGGTTATAACTGCTCCAACTTGCTAGTCACCATTATTAGCTTAAGCCAATGAAATTTTACACTGCACAAATTTTCTCTCCTCTACTTGTAGCTTTACAATTTATACTAAACCAGGGGCGTAAAGCCTTCCTTTACCTGGTCTGTGCTTTTAAAATCTTCACCGTGTCTCCATCGTCTAACTTATTACCAAATTTACACCTTTCTCACTGTTAGTTTAAGTAACTGCGTCTCCGGTTGAATTTCAGCGAGTTGTCATGTACCTCACCTCTCACCTGCTCTGCTCCACTCCGATTTCGGATAATGTAAAAAGCATTACATTTTAAAAGTTCAGTTAATGCATGATGTTTCTCTAAGTCAGCAAATCGTGATGATGATAATCCTGATTTTAATTATGACCAAAATAATCGTGATTGTGATTTTTGCCATAATCGATATGATGGAATATACTTAAAACAGCAGGAACAATTAGAAGCAAAGGCCTGGTTCTCTCTGCAGGTAAAAAAAGGCTGATACGATGGTCTAAAATATTGTATTTACTTACTGACAAAATGCCTTTTTGGAGGAGTCATGATCTCCTCCTTTGCTCTGATCTCAGGGGTCTTTTCTTCCCACACTCAGTTCTATTCATTTGTTCCTCAAGCAAAAACAACCTCCCTGTTTCTCCCTGCAGAGGCGGTGTCCAATGTGGCCATCACCTCCAGCCTGCCTGAGGCCATCGAGCTGAACAGCACCGTGGTTCTGAACTGCTCCGCTAAAGGCTCCTTCCTCAAGTTCACCTGGACCAACGGCACCGCGCCCGTCGTGGCCGACGGCACACGGCTCACAGTGAAAGAGGTCCGTTTTAAATTATTATTCAATTCAAAATGTGTTTGCTGTATAGACACACAGATTAAAGATGATTTGAAGTTATACAGTTTGTAAGTAGCATGTGATGCTTTACTTACATAGTTTTAGTGAGAAATACTGAATGAGAACTGTTTGTTTACAGGAAAACTTTGCTGGGCATCTTTTTTTTAAGTATTTGTTGTGTAAATTAATTCCATTCATTAACGTATAACTGATGTATTTTCTGCGTTGGATTGAATCCCAGGGGGACTTGTCCAGTGCGCTGACCATCGCAGGTGTTCTCAGGACAGACCTGCTGGGGCCCATTTATTGCACAGCTTCTAACAGCCTGGAGAAGGCGACGAGCGCCCCCTTCAACCTCACTGTCTACTGTAAGTACTGCGCTGCCGGTAACTCCTCCCACACAGGAAATGACTTGTTGGGACTAAACAGAAGAGCTAGTTGGTTAGCATGAGCGGTGATGGCCACCACTGTTCAAAGGACCGAGAACAACCTACAGAAACTCAAACAGAACATCCATTTACTTTTTAGCTAATTTTACTTTAGCGCTGATTTATTTATCATTGCACTCCTTTAACATTGTCGTACTCGTGACAGACAGCAGTTCCAGACACATCGTCTTTTTCAGCCAGGTTCATGTATTTGCACTAAGGTTTGAGTCTTGCACCATTTGAAACACTGCACGTCATTGTGACAGCTCCACACCCTTTGGACAACAAAAGACTTAGATGAGTCAGTGACCGTCACTCCTTCACACCCCAACAGGTCATTTGTCAAAGATGGTTTTACTGGTTTTCTTACTCTGAATCACATTGATCTCTGACCTTTGACCGTATTGGTGGAACCGTTGCTGTTAAGACTGTAAACCTGGTCAGGTTGGGTGTCTGAGCAGTAGCCGTGTGACTGTAGTTTAGATTGTGGTGTGTGTTTGCAGGGCTCTCCCTCTCAGCCTGCACTAAAACCACACTGTGTACACAGCAACCTGCACTTCCACTCCTTCCTCATGACTAACCTGAAAGGCAGCAACGCCACAACGACCGCTGGTTAACCCTGTTATTAATTAATCAAATCCTTCACTGCTTCAGCTAAGGAGGGTTTCGTCTAGTCTGGTGTTGAAGTATTTTTAATGAGATATATAGAGATATAGATATATAGAGATATATAGATAGATATAGATATATAGATATAGAGATATAGATATATATAGATATATAGATATATATTGATAGATATAGATATATAGATATATATAGATATATAGATCTAGATATGTAGATATATACCTATTTTACCTATTTTTTATTTTATTTTTTTTCATGTCCCAGCATTAGTAAGGTGTTTTTCAAGGTTTTTGTCTTTAGGAGAAAGCCAAACTTTCATTTGGTTCTATAATTTAGACATGTAGATGTAATATTTTTTTAAATTTAGGACCATAAATAATTGAAAAATAATGTGAGCCACATTTAGTAGGTTATTTCAATGTGTCAGATCATTTCAGCAGATACTCAATATTAAAGGACGTGCATCAGGATTGGGGCAAAGAAAACCTGATTGGGACATCCCCGATGAGAAGCTGCAGCGTAGTGAAAGCTGAAATACAGCTCCTTTCAGATATGAGGACTAATGTAAACTGCTGAAGCTGAACTTTTCCATGTGTCGTTGCTCCACAGACGGACCAGATCAAGTCACCATCACTCCTGTGAACCCTCCAGAGTACCTAAAATCTGGCTCCAACTTCAGCCTGTCCTGTTCAGTGCTCTCCAACCCGCCCGCCACCTTCACCTGGTACCACAACGAGCAGTTGATGGAGGCATCGGGTCCCGTCCTGACTCTGGATGTGATCGAAAAACACGGAATAGGAAGTAATAAGGAAGGTTACACATGCAGGGCCAAAAACGCCAAAACCCAGCGCACCGTCTCTTCTCCTGCCGTTTCCTTCGCTGTGTTGCGTGAGTAATCTGCCTGAGCTTTTTGAGAAATACTCTTTGTGAGTTGTAGAGTGCAGCATGACAAAAGATGTCAACATAAATTGTTTCCTTGCAGCCGTTGACTCCTTCAACACCTCCTCATTTGAAAAAGAAAACTTTTGAGTAAACTGTTTTCTGTCTGCAGCTGAAATCTTTTCTGAAATACTGTCGCGTTTAAATTTCGGGTCAGGGTTCTGCTTTTTACAGGAGCCATGTTAGCATCTATAGATACCAGACTCAAAAAACCCAACAACGAATTCCCATGTGATGTAATTACTGTGGTCATTTTGAAACATTGCCCTTTAACAGCAGTAGTTGTTGTTCTGAAGTGTTTTGCTGAATGACTAGAAAATCAACAAATAAATACATGGAACAAAAACATAAATGCAACACTTTTGTTTTTGGTAGTGGCTTTTTATTGTGGCCAGCCTAAGACCTTTTATTGTGGCCAGCTTAAGGCACACCTGTGCAATCCCCATGCTGTCTGATCAGCATCGTGATATACTACACCTGTGAGGTGGATGGATTCTCGGCAGTGGAGAAGTGCTCACTGACACAGATTTTGACAGATTTGTGAACAATATTTGAGAGAAATAGGCCTTTTGTGTTCATAGAGAAAGTCTTAGATCTTTGAGTTCAGCTCATGATGAATGGAGGCAAAAACAAAAGAGTTGTGTTTATAATTTAGTTCAATGTAAATTTGGATACAAAATTGCATTTCAACATCTGCATAAATAAAACAAAATACTGTGGTTTCATCTATAGAATAAGCTAGACGTTCACTGAAACCAACAGGCAGCTGAATAAAAGCAGACCGAAAGCTTTTCTGTTCCTGGTGACAAGCCCTCGAGGCATGAGACTGTTAAATGGGCTCACATTAGTCACACTAGAGGCTTGTGACACTCAGTACAAACAGGCTGTAGTGACCCACAGCAGCAACAGCACAGTCTTTACCTGGGAGGTGTTGAGACACACAGAGAACAGCCTGGTTAAAGGTTCAGTCTGTGCTGTCTGTAATTACTGCCAACATGTTTTTTTGTTGTTGCTTTTGGAGGAAGTTGTTTTCAAGTTGGTGACAAACCATTTCTGTATGTGTGTGAAACCTGCCGGGTTGGAGGATGGTCTTACGTTATGCCCCGAAGAGTTTTTGTGTTTTCTGTCTGTGTGATGAACCGAGAGGAGGGGGAGCGAGCACAGAGGTTTATAATTCTACTCTGGAAAGTGATCGTGGCAGCAATTATTTTATCATCTGACTTCACAATCACAGGGCAGAATTACAATAGAATTACACGACAAAGATCTACCCAGAATGTGCACCTCCACATATTTATTTGGCCAAAGCAGCAGCAGCATCAACCCGTTCTCATCCCAATTCGTCACATACGGACGCTTGATCAAGACCCATTGGCGTTGCTTTTTAACGTCCTGGATACCGTTTGGCACCGTCAAGCAAGTTAGCTAGAATAACTAGGAAACGTCCGGTTACACTTTCAAAATAAAAGTACAACAAACACTGCTGCTGTTCATTAATCATAAACTTTGGCTTTAAAACTTCATACAACAAGGCCCAAACAAAGAAGCACTAAATGCAAAATAGGTTAGTAACCTCAGCACCATCTAACATTAGCTTGCTTCTTACTTTAGCTACGACCTACAGGAGGTTAACTCTGACTGCCGTTTGTTATGAAAAGATGAATGAGCATTTACTTGCCAAACTTGTGGTAGTCGACTAACATAATCATTTACGTCCCGCTGGCTGCTGTCACGTTGATTATTAACATTGGCTGCAAACAGGTTACAGGTTTATTGTTGATAATGCAATGTTGAACTTGACTTGGACTCTAGCTCAGAGACTTGAGACTAGACTTGAACTCTAGCTCAAAGACCTGAGACTTGACTTGGACTCTAGCTCAAAGACCTGAGACTTGACTTGGACTCTAGCTCAGAGACTTGAGACTAGACTTGGACTCTAGCTCAAAGACCTGAGACTTGACTTGGACTCTAGCTCAGAGACTTGAGACTTGACTTGGACTCTAGCTCAAAGACCTGAGACTTGACTTGGACTCTAGCTCAAAGACCTGAGACTTGACTTGGACTCTAGCTCAGAGACTTGTGAGCAACTCGGTTTAAGCACCAAAACATCTTGGTTAGGTTTAGGACAATACTTACATGTCTTAAATTATGTAAGTTAAGTAACCTCACTAAAAGGAGCCAATGTTGACTTTTTGTTTCTCCTGGGTGAAAGTCCAGGTTTTGTCCAACCCGTCCACCCCAATCAACTTGACCACCTTGCAGACGAGACTAGACTAGGCAAAGAGAATCAAAATAAAACGCCCTGTGCACACTCATGTTCGTAAAACAACAATAAACATGTTTAAAACAGACAAAATAGAAACCTATTACCTATTAAAAATACTTCAAACCTATAACTACGTAGCCTGCTTAATCATAGTAGAGACAGAAAAAGCAAGCACCAATTACCAAATCAACAACATCTAAACACGTCAGCAAAAAAAGGCAGGCAAAAGAGACAGAACAAAACAGCGGCGCAGCCGTGCGACCCGATGCAGCCGGAGTCAGTGGACTTACGGAATTGTTATTTATGGTAGTAGTTAGCGTTGAAAGATGGTGCTAAAGGGCTTACCCCAGTGCTCTGAACTGGGACACGAAAGGGTGCCATGTGAACATGTGTGTTGGTACCAGTTGCCGAAAGACGCAAGCGAACATGGCTATTAGACGCTCTGGGAATGAGAATGGGCTTGGGGCATGCTGGATGACATCACATTGTGCTGCGACTTCAACTCTGTGTTTTGGTGGTGGAGACCAGTCTTCTGGTCTTGGTTCGTCCTCCTTAAGTCTGTCGTATAATGCCTTCTGTGTCTCTGGAGGAGGTTTGTCCAGCCTGATGATGTCACTGTGATGTCAGCAGGGTTATCTCTGCTTGGGCTTGGAGACTAACAGTTTCTAATATCCAGTCTGGAGGTGTGGAGTTTGAAAGACGTGGGTGTATACCACGCGTGAAGACACTATCCAGTTGGGAAATGTAGGATCCAGTTGTTGTTTTGTTGGTTGCTTGACCTGTGGTAGGGACAAGAAGGACCTACAATATATTGGAACAGATAAAGTGGTAAAAATAGAACTAAAACCTCCCTTTCCTGTTCATCTTCACAGAGGCCATCGCAGGTATTACAATCACCGGTCCTACTGCTACCCTCATCGCCGGCAACAGCACAGCCAACCTCAGCTGCCAGGCAACGTCTGGCACCGTGATGAGCAGGAAATGGAAGAAAAATGGCAGTCCTCTGTCTCCCAGCGCCCGCATTGTGTTTGCCGCCGACATGAGCTCCGTGATGATCAACCCGCTGCAGAAAGACGACAACGGAAACTACAGCTGTGAGCTCGAAAACCCCGTGCACAAAGTGGACGCCGCCTACATGATGGTGGTCAACTGTAAGTGTTTGTTTTGCTAAGAGACTTGAAAATGTACTGGTGACACAGCTGTGTTGTCCGGGGTCATGGCTCTACATCATGAGGTATTTATGGGCGTGTATTTGTTTGTCCCAGCAATGATTTATTTTTATAGCGCTTTTATAACCAAACTCATTCAGATGTCTTGGTTGTTTGTACAATGTAATAAAAATTATTAGGTAAACAGATAAATATGAATTGACTCTGATATGTTGAAATAGTCATGGTAGTGACAATATGAGGAATTAATAAGGGTGAGCACGGTTTCTGACACACCGCTCATATTTTCAACAAGAGCCAAGCTAGCGGTTCTGCTTCCAGTGTTTATGCTAAGCTAGAGTCCTGACTTTCCTGAAAATTAAAAACACATTAATAAACTTTAACTTCCTGTTAACTTTATTAACCCAAGTAACAAACCCTCTTTTCTTTCTGTTTTATCTCCAGACGGACCTGAACAGGTGTCGGTGAAGGGTGACAAGGCCGTAAAGGTGGACAACCCCGTGAAACTCACCTGCGATGCTGAGTCCGTACCCGCCGGCAGCTTCACCTGGAGGTTTAACGACACACTGACTGATGTCACAACGAAGACGTTTGCCATTGAGAAGGCTGTTTACCAAAACACTGGAATGTACACGTGCGAGGTGTTCAACACTGTTACCGGCAAGACCTCCAAGTTCACCCACGTGCTCGCTGTCAAAGGTGAGATGGCCTTGAAGATATATTTTATTTTTAAAGTAATACATTGACCTGTATCACCTGCAGACGTGGACTGAGAAAATGGGTTAGCGGTAAAACGTTCGGTTGGCCACTTAACTGCAAGAATAGGAAGGTAATATTGTATATGGTAATGTATCTTTGATAAGCTAATTTCGCCCGATTTAGCAGTGGGGGTCTAATGCTAGTGTTAATATTCAAAGCATAAGGCTACAAGCAAAGGTTGACAAAGTCCAGCCTAGACTGATGTAAGTGCACTAAAATGTTTTTTGTTGGGAAGGAATACTGATTTCACTTTCAACCCGTAAAATACGGAAATGTCTGACTGTAAGTTTGCCTCTCCTAGACTTTGTGAAATGAATGTGACC
>NC_060158.1:1942262-1950406 GCF_021292245.1 Micropterus dolomieu | reverse complement strand
TGAGACTTGACTTGGACTCTAGCTCAAAGACCTGAGACTTGACTTGGACTCTAGCTCAAAGACCTGAGACTTGACTTGGACTCTAGCTCAGAGACTTGTGAGCAACTCGGTTTAAGCACCAAAACATCTTGGTTAGGTTTAGGACAATACTTACATGTCTTAAATTATGTAAGTTAAGTAACCTCACTAAAAGGAGCCAATGTTGACTTTTTGTTTCTCCTGGGTGAAAGTCCAGGTTTTGTCCAACCCGTCCACCCCAATCAACTTGACCACCTTGCAGACGAGACTAGACTAGGCAAAGAGAATCAAAATAAAACGCCCTGTGCACACTCATGTTCGTAAAACAACAATAAACATGTTTAAAACAGACAAAATAGAAACCTATTACCTATTAAAAATACTTCAAACCTATAACTACGTAGCCTGCTTAATCATAGTAGAGACAGAAAAAGCAAGCACCAATTACCAAATCAACAACATCTAAACACGTCAGCAAAAAAAGGCAGGCAAAAGAGACAGAACAAAACAGCGGCGCAGCCGTGCGACCCGATGCAGCCGGAGTCAGTGGACTTACGGAATTGTTATTTATGGTAGTAGTTAGCGTTGAAAGATGGTGCTAAAGGGCTTACCCCAGTGCTCTGAACTGGGACACGAAAGGGTGCCATGTGAACATGTGTGTTGGTACCAGTTGCCGAAAGACGCAAGCGAACATGGCTATTAGACGCTCTGGGAATGAGAATGGGCTTGGGGCATGCTGGATGACATCACATTGTGCTGCGACTTCAACTCTGTGTTTTGGTGGTGGAGACCAGTCTTCTGGTCTTGGTTCGTCCTCCTTAAGTCTGTCGTATAATGCCTTCTGTGTCTCTGGAGGAGGTTTGTCCAGCCTGATGATGTCACTGTGATGTCAGCAGGGTTATCTCTGCTTGGGCTTGGAGACTAACAGTTTCTAATATCCAGTCTGGAGGTGTGGAGTTTGAAAGACGTGGGTGTATACCACGCGTGAAGACACTATCCAGTTGGGAAATGTAGGATCCAGTTGTTGTTTTGTTGGTTGCTTGACCTGTGGTAGGGACAAGAAGGACCTACAATATATTGGAACAGATAAAGTGGTAAAAATAGAACTAAAACCTCCCTTTCCTGTTCATCTTCACAGAGGCCATCGCAGGTATTACAATCACCGGTCCTACTGCTACCCTCATCGCCGGCAACAGCACAGCCAACCTCAGCTGCCAGGCAACGTCTGGCACCGTGATGAGCAGGAAATGGAAGAAAAATGGCAGTCCTCTGTCTCCCAGCGCCCGCATTGTGTTTGCCGCCGACATGAGCTCCGTGATGATCAACCCGCTGCAGAAAGACGACAACGGAAACTACAGCTGTGAGCTCGAAAACCCCGTGCACAAAGTGGACGCCGCCTACATGATGGTGGTCAACTGTAAGTGTTTGTTTTGCTAAGAGACTTGAAAATGTACTGGTGACACAGCTGTGTTGTCCGGGGTCATGGCTCTACATCATGAGGTATTTATGGGCGTGTATTTGTTTGTCCCAGCAATGATTTATTTTTATAGCGCTTTTATAACCAAACTCATTCAGATGTCTTGGTTGTTTGTACAATGTAATAAAAATTATTAGGTAAACAGATAAATATGAATTGACTCTGATATGTTGAAATAGTCATGGTAGTGACAATATGAGGAATTAATAAGGGTGAGCACGGTTTCTGACACACCGCTCATATTTTCAACAAGAGCCAAGCTAGCGGTTCTGCTTCCAGTGTTTATGCTAAGCTAGAGTCCTGACTTTCCTGAAAATTAAAAACACATTAATAAACTTTAACTTCCTGTTAACTTTATTAACCCAAGTAACAAACCCTCTTTTCTTTCTGTTTTATCTCCAGACGGACCTGAACAGGTGTCGGTGAAGGGTGACAAGGCCGTAAAGGTGGACAACCCCGTGAAACTCACCTGCGATGCTGAGTCCGTACCCGCCGGCAGCTTCACCTGGAGGTTTAACGACACACTGACTGATGTCACAACGAAGACGTTTGCCATTGAGAAGGCTGTTTACCAAAACACTGGAATGTACACGTGCGAGGTGTTCAACACTGTTACCGGCAAGACCTCCAAGTTCACCCACGTGCTCGCTGTCAAAGGTGAGATGGCCTTGAAGATATATTTTATTTTTAAAGTAATACATTGACCTGTATCACCTGCAGACGTGGACTGAGAAAATGGGTTAGCGGTAAAACGTTCGGTTGGCCACTTAACTGCAAGAATAGGAAGGTAATATTGTATATGGTAATGTATCTTTGATAAGCTAATTTCGCCCGATTTAGCAGTGGGGGTCTAATGCTAGTGTTAATATTCAAAGCATAAGGCTACAAGCAAAGGTTGACAAAGTCCAGCCTAGACTGATGTAAGTGCACTAAAATGTTTTTTGTTGGGAAGGAATACTGATTTCACTTTCAACCCGTAAAATACGGAAATGTCTGACTGTAAGTTTGCCTCTCCTAGACTTTGTGAAATGAATGTGACCGACAGATTCCATACGGTGAAACCGATTTCTGCTTTTTCAGTTCAGAATCAGTTTTATTTTTGCCCGTTAAAGATCAGCAGGAGCAGCGTAGGTTTTCGTCTCATGATGTTGGAATGTGGCTCTGCATTTTTATTGAATCTTTAAAATGGTGTTGCACATAGGATGTCATGTGGGTATGTACAGTATCAGCATCAGTTATCACTTGCACGGAGGTGACTCACCAAACCGCCCACAGTCAGAGGGGAACAGATCCTCTCTGTGGTTTCTGTTTTGAAACATGCTATCCTTAAAACCATAGCAGTAGTTCACACACAATGTAAACTCTAAATATTACGGCACTATCTTAAAAAATTTACAGACGTTTGCCAAAATGTTCTAACTTTTAGACATCCCACTACGATTTTTCCCAGATGGATCATTATTTTGAATTTAAAGTAAATTTACATTAAAGCTTTCTCTCTCAGCAGGAGGCCAACTTTATAAATCTTATTGTTGTTGTTTTTACAGCGGAGATAACAGAAGGTCTCTCAGACGGCGCCATTGCCGGAATCGTCATCGGCGTCCTCATCGCTGTTGGCATCGCCATCGGTGTAATCTTTTACTGCAGACAGAAAGTACCGTAAGTACTCTCCTTTCTAAAGTCTTTATCTGGGCATGCGGTTGGGGCTGTTCATGGGTGACAGGCATTGATCTCCTGGATCCCAGAGCTCATGGACAATAAGAACTGTGGTTTTAACCTTCTTCTCACAGCGGTCTGGTTTTGGTGTGCAGGTGAACCTCCTGTCTGAGGTTGTAGGCTGCAAAACTATATTTCACGTGGGTTCTTGGCTGATTATGACAATGCTCTTTAAGGTTTCAATGGGTCCTGGGAAAACAGAAAATATAGCTAGTATAAACTAGCTGGCAGGACGTCTTTCCTGTCCAGGTCTTTAGTCCAAAGTGTTCTGTCTGTTCTGAATGTCTACGCAGGAAGACGGGTGAAGAGCCTCCTGGCTGCATGCCTCTCGCAGCTCTCTAGCTCTGAAGCTTTGTAGTCTGAACACAAAAGATGGGCTGATGAAGATAGTTAAAGTGTTGCACTTGTTGTTGAGAGAGCTGAAGGTCTGGGCGGGTCGTGTTACATATTGATACTGAGACTTGTTGAGAGATGAGATATATATATATATATATAAACCGTGTAACATTGCTGTTGACTCTGCAGAGGCGCTGCATCATAGAACATTTATAGACGGGCTATTTCTGCATATTTAAGGCAAATACATAACTGCAGGAGTCACGGCAAGAGGAAACTGTGGCTACAGAACATTTGTTTGATTTGCCATTTTGTCTGTTTTGAGGAGTACTTGGACAACCAAGAGTACTGACGTCACATATCCCCAGAAAGTTTGTTTTTATTTTTGTTTTGCTAAGAAATCTAATCTGATCAAACTGGTCTTCTATTGTTGCCAGGCTTTTACTCTGACGTCGTTCCCTATCTTAGCGCACTACAGGTACACGGCCAGACGTTTGTGGACACTCAAACATTCCAGCAATACCTGGCTGTTCAGAGACCATTAGCATTTAGCCACTGCTAGAACAGCCTCCACTCTTCTGGCAAGGTTTTCCTCCAGATTTTGGCCGTTGATGTTCGGTGGTCAGGTCGGGCTCACAGTCGGTGTCTCACTTCATCCCAAAGGTGTTGAGGTCAAGGCTCTGCAGGCCAGTTTGTGGAGCTGGTTTGTGATGTTAAAACAAGGAAGACAAACACAAACCGCTGGCACCAAGTTGGAAGAACACTTCACTGGGACTACATGACCAGGAAAAACAGACTCTGTATGTCCACATACCTTTGGCCGAGGAGAGAGAGAGTGTCATGGGGTTTGTCTGTCACACCAGACTTTTGTCTGTTGTTTCTGCATTTCTTAACACGAAACAGTTTCTCAGTAAGATTTCATGCTTCTGTTAGAATGTGTACCTGTACAGAACAGATATATATGTGTGTGTGTGTCTGCAGCACACCTGTCATTTTCTTTGTTTGCGTGTCTGTATGGATCTCAGTCATGTCTGCCTTCATGACCTTCTTGGAAATTGTCTTCATTCCTCTCACGCCATGGCGTCTTGCAACATGTTAGACTAATGTACACAGCAGTGACACACACACACACACTCTTTACAGCTGCCACGCCCTTCAACACTGTTGCAACAGTAACTGTCACATTGGCCAAATCCACCTTCGGACATGTTTTTGTTGTCTAGCTCTCTTGTCCACAAGGCGTCTAGTAAAATGTCTAGCGCTGAAAACAGCTTCAGGGGAAAAAGCTCTTGCTGAAAGTCTTGGTTTCACTATGCTTCATACAAAGTGCTTGCCAGATCAACTAACAGCGCCTGAAACCACCTTTCCAACAGGAGAATTGTGTGTTTGATGAGTTTGACAACTTTTGTAAATCTAATGGTCACACCCACTTTTTATGTCACCAACCGATTTAAAAGTGTTGCAATTTTTTACGGGAGAGACTGTCTGAAAGTTTGCGCCATTATCCCCATTTGTGCAATTCAACTTAGTCATCCGTCTCGGGGATGTTGAGGTGCGTCATTTTTCTGGTTTATTTGAAGCATCCTGAGGCCTTCATTCTGTGTTCATTCAAGATTCAAAGATTGTTCTTGATGTTGGAAACAACACTTGATCCAATTGCGTTGTTGTTCTGTAGCTTTGATCATATCCCGGGATCTTTATCAGCAGATGGATTTTGCCGAGTTGTCGTAGAATTGTAGATGTCCTCGCTATTCCTCATTTCTTCTCTGTGCTTGAAGGACTTCTCGTCGGTGTTGGCTATTGATTAGAATATTGATTGTGCTCAAAGTGCAGCAGGACTTATGTCACACAATGAAGACTTTGGCCTTGAGACAAAAACATTCATGTGTGAATTAATTGAAACTGATTTGGAAGTTGTTTTTCATCAGTATTGAGCCCTGTGTTATGTACAAACTCTTACAAAGAAAAGGTTAAAGTCAAGTTTTGTCCCTCACCAGAACTGAAGAAGTCCTTGTTGTCCTTGACTTTAACCTTCTTTGGTCAACTAATGGAGTGTAATTTGATAAATGACTTAAGGCAGCAGTTGTAGTCACACGAAGCAACAGAGCGAGACGAGCTGCAGCAGATTACATGTTTTCCCACCTGAAGGCAACAGGCCTCCCAAACAGCGGCAGTGATGCAATCCTGCACCACATCCTGTCAGGTTTCAACACAGGAGCAGAACAAGCTGCCGTCCTGAAACAAAGAACAAACAGATGGGATCTGCAGCTCTGACACACACAGTTGTGAAAGCAGTTTGTCGGTTCGGCTCGCAGGACATTAAAATCCAAAGTTTCAAATGGTTGGCCTGGTCTGATGGCCGTCCTTGTTGCCTCTGTTAGTGACATCCGTTTGAATTTCAAATTTTATTTTTAAACAAACAAGTCGAATTGCGGCTCATTTCACCTGCAGATCTCCTTTTGTCATCCTACAGGTTTTCCTGGATGATTGTTTGTAAAAATAGAGGACACCTTGTTTGTCCCTGCGGGTGTGAGCTTTAATCCGTCTCCTCTTTCCAAACCCCCCCCCCCCCCCCCCCCCCCCCCCCCCCCCCCCCCCCCCCCCCCCCCCCCCCCCCCCCCCCCCCCCCAGCCCGACTTCCTCTCTAACAAACTCCGCCGTCAGTCAGGCAGAGCGGTGACAGACAGTCACCTCTACCTGACACCTGATGACCTCTGAGGCATCAGGTGTCAGGTAGAGGTAGTGTTCAGTGGAGAAGCTCCTCTCGTGGCCTCAGGATGAGGACGGCGGAGTAAAGAACAGCCATTAAGTGTGTTGACAACAGCGATAAAGAGTATGAAGAACCTGTACTGGCAGTGCTGAATTACAGGTGTAGTTTTGCGTTACATCAGTGGTTAAACATGCTGCCGTGTAGGACGCTAGAATTATTAGTTTATTTAAAAGGCTGGATAAATTAATGGCTTTGTTCTTTCTTATAGTAGCAAAGCGCACATGTCCCATGTTTCTCCTCACAGTAAAGGAGATGTCTGCTGTTCTTCTGTGTTTTTCTTATTGTCAACAAATCTCCAGTGCAAACCAAACCAACAATATGTTCCTGTCTTCCTGTCTGTGGCTCTCAGCTCCAAGCCCATTGGTTCCTGCCAAAGGCCTAAATCCTTTTAAACAAATCTATAATTTCAGTTTTTAATCAAACAAACAGGAGGAAATGGTGCTTTTGTTGGACTCTTTTCAGCTGCATGTTAATCCACATTTGGAGCTTGTTGGCACTGAGGATGAAGAGACATCAGGATGTGATACAAACACAACACCTGTTGGCAGATACATTCACTGTTGGTTTGGGTCTTTTCATTGGACACCATCAGACTTTATACCTTAACAAAAACAGTAATACAATAACATTGTTCTCACTACACAACCACAGAAAATAGAATCAGTTTGTGATTGGTTGGCAGGTGTCCCCTTGTTAAATCACCTGGAGAAGGTGTTTGAAGCTGCAGGTGATCATTTTGCAGCAGGCCTTGTTGTTACATAATCACATGCATTATCTACTGTGAGCTGTGGAGTTACTGAAAAATAACACACGGAGGCTGTTGACATTAAACCACATTCGTTGGTGCTTTTATCCAAAGGGACGTAGTTTTCTTGCTCATTTGACAGCATGGCGCTTACAGAAAATTGACCCCACTACACAACAATGTCCTCGTCCTGGAGGTGTAAAACTAAAACCGGTTCCCTTCAGGTTTAAAGTAACACACACACACCTGTTGTACTGGGACATGGGAGCGGAACAAAGACATGTGTTCAGAAGTCACAATAAAGATCCCGTCCTCTGATAATCAAACAGCCCGTATTAACTTTAAATAGGAAGAGAATTAGCAGGTTCAGCAGCGGCTGCAGGTGCAGACGGAGAGTTTGAAGGAAAAGTCTTAACTACAACACACTAAAACCACCTGCCACAGGCATGTAGATCCGTGTCTGAGAGAACCTTGTGCAGTTCATGACAGGATTGAACTGATAAAATCAGTCAGGATTTGTATCCAACCTTTACACACAAGAAAGCTGAGAGCCCCCCAAAAAGAAATTCTTTGCTAACCGTGAAGAAAAACAGATTAATCCAACCGCTCAGTCCAGTGAAGTGTGGGAGGAAATGAAAGCAGCTCCATCAAGTTTATTTACAGAAGCTCTAAACCAAGACCTGCCCTGCTGTCCGTCACAATTCAGACATTTTCTCAGTGCTGCCAAAACTTTTCATGATTTTATTCATGAATTCTATTTGTATTAAATCTTTAAAAACCTCCAGCAGCAATTAAAACGTCACATTAACAGAGACCTCCACAGATTTAGCTTCACGCTCCTGTAACAGAGTTTAAAAAGAATTGAAAACCTGCCACCTACATTACCCACAATGCAACTCTTGCATGCAAATCGCTGACAGGTCAGTTGGAGATTCGGGTGTGTTACTACCAGCTACAGAGGTCTGGTGAGCTCACTTCTTTCTAACTCCACGCCAACAGATTTGTTTTTTTCCTTCAGCTCGTCGTCTTCAGCCCCAAACGCCTTTTCTCAGACTTCACACAGCTCTCTCTGGGCGCACTGA
>NC_060158.1:1907953-1942162 GCF_021292245.1 Micropterus dolomieu | reverse complement strand
CTTGTTGTTACATAATCACATGCATTATCTACTGTGAGCTGTGGAGTTACTGAAAAATAACACACGGAGGCTGTTGACATTAAACCACATTCGTTGGTGCTTTTATCCAAAGGGACGTAGTTTTCTTGCTCATTTGACAGCATGGCGCTTACAGAAAATTGACCCCACTACACAACAATGTCCTCGTCCTGGAGGTGTAAAACTAAAACCGGTTCCCTTCAGGTTTAAAGTAACACACACACACCTGTTGTACTGGGACATGGGAGCGGAACAAAGACATGTGTTCAGAAGTCACAATAAAGATCCCGTCCTCTGATAATCAAACAGCCCGTATTAACTTTAAATAGGAAGAGAATTAGCAGGTTCAGCAGCGGCTGCAGGTGCAGACGGAGAGTTTGAAGGAAAAGTCTTAACTACAACACACTAAAACCACCTGCCACAGGCATGTAGATCCGTGTCTGAGAGAACCTTGTGCAGTTCATGACAGGATTGAACTGATAAAATCAGTCAGGATTTGTATCCAACCTTTACACACAAGAAAGCTGAGAGCCCCCCAAAAAGAAATTCTTTGCTAACCGTGAAGAAAAACAGATTAATCCAACCGCTCAGTCCAGTGAAGTGTGGGAGGAAATGAAAGCAGCTCCATCAAGTTTATTTACAGAAGCTCTAAACCAAGACCTGCCCTGCTGTCCGTCACAATTCAGACATTTTCTCAGTGCTGCCAAAACTTTTCATGATTTTATTCATGAATTCTATTTGTATTAAATCTTTAAAAACCTCCAGCAGCAATTAAAACGTCACATTAACAGAGACCTCCACAGATTTAGCTTCACGCTCCTGTAACAGAGTTTAAAAAGAATTGAAAACCTGCCACCTACATTACCCACAATGCAACTCTTGCATGCAAATCGCTGACAGGTCAGTTGGAGATTCGGGTGTGTTACTACCAGCTACAGAGGTCTGGTGAGCTCACTTCTTTCTAACTCCACGCCAACAGATTTGTTTTTTTCCTTCAGCTCGTCGTCTTCAGCCCCAAACGCCTTTTCTCAGACTTCACACAGCTCTCTCTGGGCGCACTGAAGGCTTCACAGATGAAAGGAAACCAAACAGGAAACGCTGCTGCTGCTGGTAGAGCTGGCACAGTAGAGGTGCTAGGGCTGGGCAATAAAACAATAATTATCACAATATAATTTTTCTCAATAAGAATATAATAAAGGTTAAATATATCGTCAATAAATATTTGGTTTAATTCCTTTGAATCACAGACAAATTACCACTTATTTTTCTATTAAAATGTTTATTTTGTTGAGGAAAAGGGACTGAAAAAAATGTACTAATCATATTTGTTGAAAAACGTTTTTGTGATTAATAGTTTTGAATGTTCTCCCTCAGATTTATTAAGTGATCCGCTGTTTGGCATCGAGTGTTTGTCACATTCTGACCATAAAGAAAAGTTTAATTAAACATCTTGTTCCTTCAATTTTCGCTCAGGAGCAAAAATCAGCCTTTAAAATTTGTAAGAAATAAGGATTTTACTCACATTTGTGATTATTACCGATATCAAATGGTATGAAATTTTTCATGATAACATTTTTGGCCATATCACACAGCCCTAAGAGGCACATTAGGCTCGTGTCCATCAAAGCGTATTTTTTTTGCCAGCTGAAAACGGCAGCTGCTCTTCTGACGCTCGTTACGCTGCTGCCGTTTTCACCATGTTGTAAAAACGTGAATTTTTTCTCATAGCAACGAATTGACAAAAGACACGGGGCCTTAGAATTAAGCACCACAATGGCAAGTTTAGGAACAAAACAAAAAGATTTGAAACAAAATCAATCCCAGCTTTGTTTTTGTTTGACACTATTGAGGAATTTATCTCATTAAAAGTAGAGCTGGCAGCTTGCAGGAAGGCAGCAGCTGCAAAGAACAGGCTTAGACTATTATACATATTGCTCATAGCTCCTGCTGTCATTTCACAGACCGATGGAGCTCTGTCACATTTAGGAGTAGTTTCACTTTAAAAGAAACACGAGAGGCAGGTTTTATTCTCGTGTTGTATGTTTGTGTCACTTAGCAGATACTGGCTATTTAAACGGACAGTCTGACATTTTACTTGTTATCGTAGGCTTTTTTTGCTGAGTAGTGTTCAGATGGAGACCGCTCTCACGCAGTCTGTACGCTAAAGATGAAGCTGCAGCCGGGAAGCTTAGTTTAGTCTCTTCCTGTAGTCTTGTGTTTTGAAACATCTTTAGTGGACACAACTTTTTGTAGAAGAGCAGAGCGCAGAACTTCAGTGATAACAAGATTATAACTCTACAGATAAATGTCCAGGTAGAAAGAGCAGCAACACAAGACAATCATCTAAAAAAAGCTCACACTTAATAGTCAAAGTATTCGCTAGTTACACTGTTTACACGAGGCGTCTTTACGTCGTCAGTTCTGCTTCTAGTTTATCTTCAACTGCACTCACGCTCCTCCACTCATTGAACCTGCCGTTGTCACTCTGGATTAAGTCTTTCCGCATGGGTTTCGGTATTCTGAGAACACAGTTCGACCGCATTCCTTCACTCTCTGCTGTCAATCACAGGCAGGAAGAGTCCTCGACGAGAGGGCGGCAGGAGGTGTTGATGCCTGCAGTTCGATGCTCTCATATGCAAAAATATTCAGATTGGATTTATACTTTCTCAAGAGTCCAATTTCATTTCTTTATATTTATGTTACAAAATAATCTAAGATCAGATGTGCACTCACGACCTCGCCGGTAGAAGTTTCTCGATCACATCACATGATCTTCTATGTAGTAAGTCTTAATGATGGCTAAGCCAGTGGTTTCTCAACCTTTTTGGTTCATGTTGAAACAAAGTGATGACGGCCTGCAGTACCTCGTCACCATGTTTGAGTGATCTTATCTGAATATTTTTTTAAATCTTAAAAACAATGCAATTATCCCGTATTTCACAAGGAAAGAAATTGGTGAAACAAGCACAGCTTCATGTGGCTTCTCTTCTGTTTAGCATCGCACAGCCCCTTAAATGAGTTAATGTCGGTAGAGAAACTAGTCGAGCTCCGCAGCCGTCTGCTTCACCAGTTTGACTGTTGGAGACATTTGCTTTGTTCGGAGCTGGAGTGCAATCAGTCTGCTCGTCTCCTCGTGGCTCACATTACCCAGAATGCCTTCATTTATACATTAAGCAAATGCTTTGAATTTGATCTTGAAGAATAAATGACGTAAAAACAAGCCTGACTTCGCCCTGTAATTTAACTTGATGTGTTCATCCTGTGGTTGGTTTGTAATCTGATAAATTGACTCTGGAGATAAAAGCTTTATTATGAAATAATCACAAGCGACTGCCAAATATGAAGACAGATGAGATATAAGACACGTACTGTATATTAGTGGTGTCAGTAACCACCAGTATGGGGATCTTCATGTTTTTCATATTGTTTGAATCTTTGGAAACCAGTTAAACGAGCGGGAAAAAGTTTGGATACTTTTCTTCTTTTTGGAGATCCAGCAGCAACAAAAACATTTCACGTAAGACAAATCAGACCTCCTGTGCAGAATCCATTCAAACTGCTGGGACTCAAAGTCTTTCCGCTGTCGCCTCCTCTTGATGCTGCTTTCAGAAAAACAAGCTGCCAGCTGGGAAAACCCATTCAGGTCACACCCCTCAGTTATAATTACACGTTGGATATTGAGGATTTTTAATTTTTTTTTTTGTACTGGCTTCACATCTCCCACCCAACTTTATTAGCTCCAGAAGAGCAACAGCAGATGGCAAACATGCCACCAAATGGCTTTTACCCACAGCAGCGCAGACAGGTCTGCTTAATGAAATGTGACTGAGCTTTGCTGCAGCTTGTTTTCGGTTGATTGAAGTAATACAATAACTTCTGTTGCATCAAGCACAATAACACGGGACCAGGATCAATACATTTAGAAACACTCGGTTGTGGGTCTGAGAATGGACCAACGTCTGTTGAGGTTTTCTTCAGGGCGAGGCCCTGTCTTTCAGAGAATGGCAGGAATGCCTCTGTCATGTCTGCACTCGTCTTCTTCTGCTCACACTTCTCTATCTCCCCCTCCAGTTTCTTTTTCATCTTCTTGGTTTATCTGATTTCTTTTAGTTTTCTGTTCAGTGTTTTTCTACACAATCAATCTCATTCAAGTCATTTCTACCTTTTGTTACCTCAAAAAAACAAACTCATTTTCACTTCTTTTCATATTGTTAGGTCCCGCAGTACTGGAACATTACAGTAAGTGTAAACTTTATTTGTCAGGGCTCCTTTTTAAAAACAAAACAAAAAAAAAAATCGACAAATTAAGTCTATAACATGTAAAAAAAAACAAAAGAAACAAAAGGCCAGAATCCAAAGAGGTGTCTTTAAATTATTAGTTTTGTTTTTTGACGAATCTCATTAAATTAAAAATGTTCAGTTTTTTCTTTTTTGCTCGATAAATGTTTAATTGACAAATCAAAATTGTTGTTGATTAATTTTACTGTAGAGGTGTACTTGTCCATCGGCAGAAAACTAATTGGTAACTATTATGATAATCAATTAATCATAAACGAAAGTGCTATTTTGAAATCTGACTGAATCTTTGGGGTTTTGGACTGCACAATTCGTCACATTAGACCACATATTTAATTAAGAAAATAACTGTCAGATCAATCGATAATGACAATAATCGTTAGCCAATTATTAGTCCGTCATTGGAAAACTATTGCTGCAACTAATTGGTTCAGCGGTTTTTGCTCTTGACAGATGGTTCTGCATGTCGCCTTTTAAAAGAGGGAGGGAATTGAAAATGTCACATTAACAAACAACAGCAGCTCCAGACAAACAAACATGGCTGCACCCTGACCGGACAGCCTCTTAGATGTTTTTTTTCTCTGCCGCTAAGTAAACACGTTTATTTTGAAGAAGTGCTGTAAAGTGGATACATAGCCACAGGGCTGTTTGCAAGGTCACACTCTATTCTGCTGCAGCCAGGTCACAAACACAACATATATTATTACCAGTGTTTATTCTCACCTCTCTGTATCCCCGAACTTTCTTAACTTGTGTCTGTGTTTCTGACCCGTTGTTGGTTTTTTTAATCCACTGATTCTTTTTCCTTTTGCGGATCTTTGAACCTTGATGTTTTGCTGTTTTTATCAGCGGCCAAAAAGTGTCTCACAGTTTCTCTGATAAGATACAGTGATTCAACAAAAAGGTATTTTTAAAACAACGCAGGCTGATGTTTACTTTGCAGTCGCTCCCCGACTCTCTCAATGCTTCTCTCAAGGCCACGGGGGAAGGTTTCATGAAGACTTAACAAAAATATGGAGATCATATATTTTGCAACAGTTTCATCAGTATGAAGTTAAAGTTGGCTGAGATTAGACTGCACTGCAAGAATGTGATCAATGTTACCTTGAAAAATGAAGGCAACAGTGTTAGATCAACACAGTGTCATGCTAAAGTCTGCACTAATGTAACTAAAAGCAAACACATTTAACATGAAAGGCTTATTTGTATTTATTAGTTATTTAAAATTGATTTAGACTCGCCATATCTGTGAGAAATGGATCTAACTTTCAAAACTAACTTTTCTGCCAGACAAAAAACTATCAACAAATCCCCAAAACATCCTGAAACTCTTTTGAGACACAACTTTTTGGGAGCAACACTTCTCTTTTCGGGGGAACGTCTAGGAAACTTTGGAGAGTTTAGATGGTATAAATATTCAGCAGCAGCTCTCTGAACATTTTCACATTTCATACCTCAGAGTCGAGGATCTTTCACCTTCTTCCTCCCGCTGTAACCTCTAAACAAAGACTCTGTGTGTGTGTGCGTTGGTTTGAACACTGACACTCTGTATCAACGTGTATGTGTGTGTGATGAGATGACATCATCCTCAAAGTGTGTCACGGTAATAATGAGGCTGTCAGAAAGACGTGTCAGTGAATCAACAAACCACAGAAGTTAATTTCCAAAATAAATAAATTTGATGATAATAATGTAGCTGCGGTTGATGAAGTCAAAGCTCTGTCTATCCTTTTTATAATAACTTGCTGTGAGTTGATCTCAGTCTGTACGCACCTCGTCATATTTATTTCTATTTAATCTTGCTTATTCTTAGTGTTTGACTCTAGCTGATATCACAGATTGTGTACAGGTGACAAAGTATTATCACTGATAATTTTGCACCACAGCGAGGTCATCAGTCTGCTGTACTAATCACTATTTTCTGTCCTCAGGGTCGAGTCACCGTACTAAAGAAGTTCCTGCACACTGCTGGTAAGTCATATGTAACTCAATCTGAATACATTATGTGGATATAAACAGAACTATGTTTGAATAAAGTTATGGCCATAGAAGAAAGACTAGGACAGCACTCCCACGCCAATGTTTAATATGCACCGAATGTTCGGCCACCGAAATTAATCGGCTGAAAATAACAAAAAAAAAAGCACTTTCGGTGTTCGGCCTAATGAGTCAAATGATCGTTTAAATTTTACTAAACAATCACGTTGACATGTCGGCAGCGTGGAAGCATTTCAAAGTGTCCGAGCCGTTTGCAGACGCTGTCTCCAGCACATCCGCTCCATCTGTGGCTGACTTCTTAGAAAAGAACCGCTGTGAATGTTTCTGTCACTCATCTGTGAGAAGGAGATTAAGCTAGCTGCGTCTACATTTGGAGTGCACTCGTATTCAAGCCTTTATGGTAGGTGAACCGGCCCAGAGCGAGCTGACAGGCAGGTTAGAGACTTCATCCTGTCAGTGTTGCAGTATGAGAGTCCTGCCTGAAGAGAGGCTGTGAAGTCTTCATGTTACGCCGTACGAAAACCACATACAACATTATTTATCAAACTGGGTCGGACTGGATGAATTCAGCGCGACAAGGAGGATACACATGTGACAACGTCAAAATAAGGCGTCTGTACAGGATGGAAATAAGATTAATTGGAATATATTCACAGAAAGTGTAAAACATATTACACGTGTCCATTAAAAGTAAATGAACTCATGTAATTTACTTTACACTGAGTAAAAAGCACTTTTTGACTATTTAATTTATGCAATGATAAAAACAAAAAGGCAGATATGTGAATGTACTTGTTCGGTGTTCAGTATTAGGCAAATCTTATTGCACACAGTCTTATTTATCACTTCTGCAGTTTGTAAGATAGACAGATGAGCAGCGTAGCGTAGTGTTACACTCCCACTGCTATATAAAAATTGCTATATCTTGTGAAAATATTGGACATTAATACAAGAAAGTGATCCACTCTAGTGATCCTTGTATCCTAAAGCCTTGTTAAAATGCCATGTAACCTCATGTGACCGGGAGTAGTCCCTTTCTTTTAAATGTGATTGTTTCTTTTGACTGTGTTTTATTTCTATTTAAATTGAGACTGCTGTGCCGTCTTGGCCAGGGCTCCCTCAGAAAAGAGATATTGATCTCAAGAGACTTCCTGGTTAAATAAAGGTCAAATAAAATGAATAAATAAATAAAAAAACATAAAGAAAGAAACTAAGGTCATAAGTGAGATCTTAATGGAAAACTATACCATGTCAAAGATTAAATATAGATAAACAAATATGGCTGAATATGTAAGTGACTGTAATGGCCAGGTGAGGGTGAAGCGTGCGTTATGGCTTTAAGGCCTCTGATCAAACAAATAAAAGATAAACTGCTGCCGTTGTGTGAATGTGGTTACCGGTAGTTAAATCTACTTTGAAGAAGAAAGGGAGTTAATCATGTTGACCTGAACTGTCGTCGACATTTAAGATTTAACTGGACGCCCGCTGATCAGACATGTTTGTTTTATCTGGTGTCGAAGTCCCTGAAGGGGTGTGTGCGCGTGTGCATGTGTGTGTGCGTTTGTGCGGATTTGAAGTGCAGTCAGGCAGCGTCTGTCAGTGTGTCTGAACCCTGCAGCAGTTTCCTGCTTTCAGCTTCTACCTGCAGCTTTCTCAGGTGTTTCCAAAGAGTGTGTGCGTTTTTCTTTGATCTCCTGACACGTGACGACAGACAAGACTGAAACTAAACAACAAAAAAATGTGAAGGCCCCGACGTGTTTAACATGGAACTTTTAGATATTTTAGTAGCTCAGTATATTTAATAAAAGTCTGTTTAAACAAGTCACTAAACTAAAGACTCACAGCCAGAGGAAAAAGAGAGGCTGCACGTCCAGCCGATCAAACCGACTACACCTGAAGCAGCCGCAGGCTCCGTGAGGAAAATCAGCTGTTTAATTGATGTGATGGAACGCAGCGATCGATCAGCGACAAGTGATGTGAACAGCAAATAAAAATGTACAGAGAAGCGTTAAATGGTACCAGAAGATGAAACCAACGGAAAGCCAAGCTTGTGGTGATAAACCCGCAACAGTGACGAACGTGCCTGAGACCGCAGCCCTGTTAAAATCACGCATGGACTGAGCGCGTGCAGGCCTTTTTTTATACAGTTTATGGTGCAGGCGCATAAGGAAAAATAAAAGGCGTGCATGTTTGGCTGCAAGCTAAACCATACAAAAGTAATTTTGTGCTGCAATCTGGCTACAAAAAGTATCGATTGAAGTACTGGTTTGACTGGAGACGTTACGATTCTACTCGATGCTGGGCCGTTTCGGTCGATACCATAAAGGTATCGAGTAGCGATACCCGTCCTCTGTATAATGGCAATAAAGTTGAATCTAATCTAAGTATTGGTCCTAAATGAAAAGCCGTAATCCCCGTCGCTTCTATGTGTCACTGAACAATGAATCAGCAACACAGACGGGTGTCGTCAGAACAACAAGCTCACAAAGAAAGCTGATTGGACAAACAAGATGGGGTTGGTGTGAGTGTGTGTTTTGTGAGGAGGCGGTTTCTCGTACAGTGACAATAACATTTTTCTTCTCTGTGTCTAGCAGATGCCGGCCCAAACATCCAACCATTTTGTGTCCCATGATCCATCTGTGCAGCCAGGAGGAGCGTCCATTTGGATCCAGCTGGTTTCCTGTGAAGCCCTCTATCTAAACCAGCTTTCCCATCATCCCCCTCTCTCTGGCTGACGAGGACAATGGAAACTTGATTTAACCCCAGCGCTGGATTCTGTCAGAGTTTGGAATATTTGCTGTTGTTTTGATCAAATTTTTTCTTTTTTTTTTTACCTTTTTATTTGGAGATTTTTTTCACCTACACCATCGCTGGATCATGACCTCCCTCGCTCTTCTTCTCCTCCGCCTGGTGTTAACAAATGTCATTCTTCACCTTGTTGTCCGGCTCGCTGCTGCCTTTAGGAAACTAAAAACACAGAGAGACTTTGTGTGACGGAGATGTTTCCTGGACTGAAGCTGATGGACTGACGGTTACGATGACTGACTCTCTTTATCCTGCCGGAAACCTGAGGAGGAAACACACACACGGGAATACTAGCTGACTGTGATGCCTGGGTGATCACACACGGAGGCCACACACGAAGACACTCTGGATTCTGGTTTAAAATAATATCTAAAAGTTTCTGTGGTTTGATTTATCTCACTCTTTGTGCCAAGTGGGTGGAGTTTACCTGATAGGGGACGCTTCAAGTGCAACGAAGGGTCTGATCCAAAATACCTCAGTTTCTCTGGTGCTCACCATTTAAAGTCTTTCTAACACATCTGCTGAGCCCACTTTATTTGCATTTCTCCCCGTCACGCTGCTTCCTTAACTAAAAGGTTAATTTAAGGTACTTTGTAATGTGATATTTTCACCATTTGTGAGGCACATGGCTTTTTATTAAAGCGCCATGGAAATGTGGTGTGGCCGTTAAGTAAGACGAGATGTCCCAATAAGAATGATGATGACTAATGAATAAAACTTTAAGATTAAGAGTAGAACATGACCGGGTTAGGGTTTGTGCTTTTGTAGATACTCTAATTGTCCGACAGTTAGGAACATCTACGTAGATAGAAAGCTATCTTTGCTGTGATTTTGGATTCCTTGCTTTAGCTTTTCTCCTCCCCTTCTTTATGGTCCAGGAATCTCTTCAGCGTTTAAATCATTCTGTGTTGTCTTCAATGGGAGAGTAGAAAGAGGAGGGGTTAAATGTTTTTAAGGCGGCGTGGACAAGATTCAACACGCCAGGACGGGGTGGTGTAGAAGAAAGAGAAAACGAAAGGAGGAAGAAAAAAGGCGGCAACATTCTTTGAGTTTTGGAGGGAAAGTTTGGTGAGCGTCAGGGCGGTGCTACTGAGTTTTTTTGTTTTTAACACAATTGGATGGTTGAAGTTGTTTAAAACTAAATTATAGTTTCTGCAGTTTAATAACACACCTGACGTTCATTTGAAAATGTAAGAGAAACCACTGTATTATTTGAAGTTTTTAGCTGGATCACACACCTTTTCTGTTTTTTTTTTTTTTTGTTTTTTTTCATCAAACCAGGTGATTTATTCTGTTTTTGAGCTGTTTGATGATTTTTTTTTGGTGTGTCGTTAGTGGTTATGTGTGATCTGAAGACTGCAGCATGCACTGATCTCTGGTGTGAAAAGGTATTTATTTTGTTAAAAAAAAAAACTTAACTGGAACTGAAGAGCAGATCACACATTCAAAATCTCATTTTTTGTGCTTTTTCAGTTTGTGTGTTTTCACCCGGAAGATGCTTTTAAAAAGTCTTAAAAACAACGTGTCCTTTTCAACACGCTTATGTGTGTATGAAAACAACACAACAGGACCATAGTAAAAATGATGCAGCCAGCCTTAAAGAGAAAATGCCGTCATTGTAAATAAAGCCATAGATACGCTCTAAACACGTTTTTATTTACATTTTTGGTAATATATGTGGGGGGTTTTATTATCATGATTTATTTGTTAAGAAATACACATTTTTGTTTAATGTTTACAGAAACTGTCTTGCCTCCATAACGCCTGTAAAAATCTCAAAAGATAAAATAAATGTCCCCACGGTAAAAATTCATGTCCAAGTAAACATCTGTGTAAATGCATAAAAGTTGTGGAAATATTTTCCTAATTTTGTTTGTTGTGTTTTTATTTATTAGTTTCCACTGTGACAGGGAGGCTGCTGTTAAAATGGTTTAAAACAGCCAATCGGAGCCTGTCTATCTTCAAACCATCCAATCACAGAAAGAAGCGAGTGTTCTTTGAAACCGTTGGATGACTGTGTTTTCTCTACAGAGTCAAGGAGACGAGGGCGTGGCAGGCGACGATAGACAGCAACACACACACACACACACACACACACACACACACACACACACACACACACACACACACACACTGTGAAGGACATCGACCTCAACAAGTCATTTCATTTCAGTTTCAGCCTTTAGGACTTCTTGCAGACACTCAGATCTTTTAGTACAAGACTTACACCGTTTAGATCTGATTGTTTTCTGATTCTGTTAAAAAAGTGGTTTCTTCACAAATGTCTAAACATGGCAAGAAAGCAAGTTTTACTAAATAATGATTGTGTCGATGCATTATAAATGCTTTTTTTGCATCTAAACATTTCCTGGATATCTTTTTAATACATTTTTGTGCAGCTTAAAGTGGCCGCTGGGCCTTCATCACTTGTTGTGTGTTAGTGCATCTGGTCAAATGATGAGACGTTCTGCAATGCGTCCGCTGTGAGTTGCATTTTACAGCCCTAAACAATTCTCATAAATATTTAACATAATTGCAAAATTTGCCCCATCGATATGAAGACCCTCTTTATACTCCCTGACACATATGGACGCATGGCCAAGGCGTCAGTTTGTAACGCACTGGGGATCCCTTTAGCGCCACAGTTCAGCGCAGTGGGGGAAGCCCTGTAGCGTCAGTTTTTGACAGTAAAGGCAGGTATATGATATTTAACAGAAAAGACTGAGTAAGGTGGTGGATAGAGGGCCACTTACGCGAGTTCCGTAAATTGCGCAAGTTACGCGAGTGACGTTAGTTAACTAGCGTTTTAACTGACTTATGTAGTTATTTTGATCTTTTCCAACCCTAACCAAGTGCTTTTTGTGCTTAAACCTAACCAAATTCCAACGTTTCACAAACTTGATAACGTGTGGTTTCAAAATGCCGATGGGTCGCAACGCTAGCGTTTTATTTTGAAAGTCTACCCCGACGTTGCATATTTGTTGTTGGTAAGCGTTGCTAACTTGACCGCGAAGCCCCAAGACTCCAAAATGACGCTAAAGGGTAAGCTACCCAGGGCCAGAGATGCTCACAAGTCTTTGAGCTAGAGTCCAAGTCAAGTCTCAAGTCACTCGAATGGCTGCGTTCAGTCCAGGTTGCTTATAAAACTGCATGGCTATAAGGGATTCTGTAACCTGTTTTTCACTTTCAGAGCACAACCATGAAATGTGCTTTTTTTTTGCCATTAATGACAGCTTATTAACTTCTGTAAGTCAACACACCCCCAGACTCTCAAAGCCAGTGTTACGTTACATGATGAACAATATATGGAAGAGGATTAGGGCACATGTGAATTTTTATTTCCAAAAAATCAGACTTTCTAAGAAAAAGTCAGAATTCTGAGACATTGCCTTCCACCTAAGCCCCTCCCCCTACAAACCTGTGAGAGGAGTAAAATCACAAGTACAGAAATCCAACAGAGCGTCCCTCTGAAGAGGGGAGGACCAGACAAAATGTCCTCAACGCTGTGTTCCTGGGTCATATTAACCTCCTGATAATCCCTTTCCTTCAAAACACACCCAAGATAAACTGAGAACACACACACACACACACACACACACACACACACACACAGTTTGAAGGAAACAGAAACAAGACATAATATTTATATATAAGTCAGTGAAATTGTCGTGTACATGTTGATGGTGTTATTTAGCATTATATTTTATGTGGATGATGTTCTCATTCTCATTTTTAATTTACTTCCACAGGGTTGGTAGGTCGAGCCCTCTCTTACATGAAATCAATTTCACTTTCACGAATCTCCACCAAACACTGAGGGCCATGTTTTAACGATCTGAGCGTCCTGCGTGAAGCGTCTGGCGCAGTTGCGTTTGGGGGCGTGTCCAACTCCAATTTTGCTATTTTGAAGGTGGAGAAAATAGTCAGTGCGCAGACGCATGGTTCAAAAGGGTTTCACTTAACCAGTGAGTTAGTCGTGGGTGTGTTTTAGGCGTAACATGCAATAAACCAATCAGAGTGTCATCTCCCTTTCCCTTTATTTTTATTGCTATTATAATGGTGGATGAATGGCGCATTCTGAAACCCCTCAGATGACTGAATGGCAGACTCAGAGCAGAGAGGGGATATGGACAGAAGCGTGGACGTGATATAAAATCTGCCTCTGATTAAGAAGCCTAATGTTTCTCTGCAGCCCTGTGGTTCATCAGTCTGGAGTCTGTTCACAGAATGACGCTGTCTCCTGTCACTGCGCTGCGTTCTTACAAACTATGATAAACCGGTCGTGCATCACATCTGTCCCCTACTGTGGTTTCTGTCTTTTGTGAGATTGAGTAAGATGATTAGAGAGGCTGCTGTCAGTCGTTTTAAACGTTTCCATGTGCGCAGTAAAGTCACAGAACATGAAAGATCCTGACAGCGTGTTGGGAGATTTGAATGATCAATGAAGTTGCGCTGCTGTGCCTCCTGCGTAAAGGCGCACAGGCAGCTGGATGCCAGTAAGTTACTGTCATTTACATTACAGTATTATTACCATATTTTTATTTACAGTATTATTACTGTTTTTCATTTACAGTATTACAGAATTTCAATTAGTTCTATTTAATTTACTTTATACAAAATACACGTGTATCTTTTTCCCCCCTAAAATCCTACGTCGGTAGGCCTAGCACTGCAAACCTTTTTTTTTTGCCAAAAGAACATTTTCCTCTTACAATGTGCTTTTTTATTGTTGAACATTAAACATACATTAGAGACACCTGTAGCTTCTTTTGCTATCTAACTATCAATGACACTGCGCACCAGCTATGCAATGCTCTATTTATAAATATATAATTCTTTTTGTAGCGCACACTAATTTCTTCTTCTCTTCTTTCTTCCTCTTTAACCTGATGTTTTTCAGAGATTTTAGAGATTTTCTTTATTAGTTTTCTGGTGTTTTTATTTTGGTTGGTTAAAAGGTCATATTGTTTTATTTGGAGTTTAGTTGGTTGTGTTTGTTTCCGGTAAGTCATCGCGGCCTGAGTTTAGTTCTGCTTATGGACCCAGAACATTTGTTGCATGTTTTGTAAATTGTTTAGGTGAACCATAACTCCTCCTGCATGTGTTCACTGCCAAACACGTCTTAAATAAACGCTGTCAGTGTGAATGTCTATGAAAGACAATTTTCAGCTACATGCTTGACATGTTTTGTATGTGTGTTTGTATGAGTGACTGTGGTTTCTATGAACAAGCAGCAGCAGGGCAGCCACACACACACACACACACACACACACACACACACACACACACACACACACACACACAGAAATATGTCTTTTTGTAACTTAAAGATTCTTCTTTCATTGTCAGTCCACTTTCAAATTCAACCAGACCATATTCACTTTTTAATACATTTTACTTTATTAATTGTTATGTTTTTTTGTTTTTTTTTATTTGCTTCCCATACCTCCATCTCTTAAGACTTTGATTTTGCTTTGGCAACACAGACTGTAGACATCAGCGCAGGGAATTCTCCTGAGAGTTGCAGATTTTATAAGATACAACACAATAGGGTGTTACTTCGCTTACATACACAAGCAAAGCCCTCAAGTGACTGAATGTCTTGAGAAGATGATAATATAACGAAGTAGCAGGGGTGTAATTCTTCCATCAGAGTGAATTTCAGCTTTTTGGCCTGCAGGCTGTAAGGTGTGTCCTGGCTCCGCCTCGGTCCATCTCAGCTCTGTGCTTTCATTGTTATCGGTTTTCTGTAGAAGTCTGTGAGATAAAAAATTACACTCAGCGCAGGAGGAGGAGTGGTGAGTTAGCCGGCTGTGGCTTCATATTTACTGTACAGACTTGAGGTAATTATCTGAACGTCTCAGTGCAGAGCAGCAGAGCAGCAGACCAGGGACCTGCGTTGAATCAGGTTCTGCTGACAGGACTCAACACGCCTGCAGCATTTAGTCAGGAATGTGTGTTACTTCTCTCTGGGTCAACAGTGAATCATGCAGGGAGGAGGGGGGCAGCGTTAAACGGGAAAACATAACTAGAAAACATTTCCCCCTCAACATCACTCCGACTGGGCGGACATTCCTGGATTGTGATGAAATGTGTGTCAGACCTTCAACCCAGGTGATCCTCTGACCAGCGCCATCCTCTGGTCAACATTCAATTAATTCAATTGGATGTTGACAAAATGACATTTAGACCAGAATGCAGGGAAATAACATTTACACAAGGTTAAAAAAAATCAAGAGTTGAAGGAGTAGATAAATCATTTTCAGATTTTCAAAGTACTGTTTAATGCTGCTTTAATTTTCTGTGTAACTCTTTTAGAAATTCTTTAAAAATGTGTATTTGTATGTGTTTCCCTGTTGCTTTATGTTTTATGCAAAGCACTGACCTTGTTGTTGTGCTATACAAATGAAGTTGCCTTGCCTTTCTCTGCTTTTTGAATTTTTTATTTTGAGTGACCACTAAACATATCTTCATTACCTCAGCATTTTCTTTTCGTGTATATTTGTCTCTAAAGTGTAGCGCCTTTAATTTAATAAACAGTGGATTCATGGCGTCTTCGGTAGGTAAAACGTGTGTGTATTTGTTTTGCATGTATTTCCTTCAGTTTCAGACTTACATACTCACACACATACCAAAAAATGTACTTGACGTTAACTCATTACTGGATCCCTGGAAATTGTATATCTGTGAAATGTATTATTTTGCTGACCTCAACTTTGTCCTTATCTTCTCTGGTTATTCTGCAGCAGTGGAAGGAACTAAAACCTTGACGGTCGATGCAAAAACACATCTTTACAGTAAACACCTTGGAACAGACTTTTAATACACCTTCTGAAGCTTTTATTTATACAACTGTGCAACTAAAAAGGCAACAAATGAAGGAAGACAGACACCTTTTGATCCTTTTGAACAGTATCTGTTACCGCCCCCTGGTGGTGAAGCAGCGTATCACCTCAGACAGTCAGAATGGAGCTGGTTCATGTGTGTTTGCTGTGGAAGCAGACTGTTAGTGTATACATGCGTTAAATCAGCACTGAGGCTTGATGTAAACACGCTCTCGCTGTAAACTAATGAGTGTGATCCTTTAGCACTGCAGGAGGACATCTGTTCGGGCCCCGTGGGCCTGTACCAGCAGGTTCCACCCTACAGGAGCTGTGTGTGTCATTACAGAGCAGAGTAATAACGGCCTTGTCGGGTGGGATGGCAGAACGATAACTCACAGCGAAAACATAGAAGGTCTTTTCCTTCAGTTTCACAGATATGGAAGTTCACTTTCTGTGACCACACAACTGATCTGAGTTTAATCAGAATCAGGTTTGTTTCCAGGTTGCCACGAACATGAATATATTAATATCTATACAGAAAAAGTGATCAAAAATGTACGACTATAATCTGATCTGTATATGAATCTGAAAGTTTGAGGAGCAGCAGCACAGTTCTGTGGGAACTTGAACCTTTTCCAGTTCCGGCATGTCTGCTCTTCCCACTTGTTTTCATTTCCTGTCACATGTTAAGCTTTTCTAAATCCACAGGTCTGTACGAGTCCACTCGAACAATGAACAACAGGAGGACACACCTATGAAGAATGGTTTTGTCATTTGGTTTTGTCTCTCTCTTGCCAGTTAGATGCTCAGCTTATGTCTGTTCAGTACATGTGAAGCTACAGTCAGCTGCTGCTTAGCTTAGCTTAGCATAATGACTAGAAACAGGGGGAAACAGCTAGCCATACATTTATTCCCTTTTCACCCATGCTGTTATTATTATCATTTAGTATTACTTTTTTTATAGTATTGCTGTTATTACTACTACTATAATAAGAATTATGTTTTTATTAATTATTTATTTTATTTTATGTATCTTCACGCTTCTTTTCTAATGAAAATGTTTTTTTTCTTTCTTTACATCAATATATTGTTGTTGCTCTCTTGTACTTATTGAACTGAATTAAATTACAGAATTGTTATAACTTGTATTATATTCTCTTGCTGGAAGTGTGATAAAAACATTGTTATTAAGGGGCTTGCTGGAGACCGAGCCACTGACGTTACACCAAACTCTGAGAGCATCTGGATTTGCGATTCCAGCAGTATTTACAGGCTCCATGAAAGCAATCGGTGCTGAAAGGGGCCTTTTCTAACATAACCTGTAAACACACAAACTAGTGTAGTTAATGACATGCTGCTACAAGTTTCTACTAAAAGTTTAGGGCTTATGGGAAATGGTATTTGTTAAAGGTTCCCTGTGGAGTTTTTTTTTTTTAGCGTTATAGAGCTGGTTCCCTGTTTTGTTGACGTCTCCATGGCTACATCCACACCACTACGTTTTTGTTTTAAAATGAAAAGAATCTCTGTCCACACCAGCGTTTACACTGAGCGAGTGCGAGCCGGTGTAAACAGGAAGCAGATTGTCCACAGTTGCAGAAGATACGGCTAAAGAACAAAATACTACTGCAGACAAACGAAGAACAGCAACGGTGAAGAACCACGGCAGAGATTTCTTTGCGTGGACCGACCACGAGGTGGAACTGTTACTGAGGGGAACACGGGAGTACAAAGAGACTGTCGCGGCGGGAAACCGATACGGCCACATGCACAGTACAATTGAATAAGTGTATATTTACCCAGTACAGAATATTTTAATAAAAAGTAGCATCGTGTTTTGCTTTGCATGACCGATAAGAGTCGATCAGGAAGCCAAATGTGAGCGTCTGCAGCGTTTCAAAGGTGTTCGGATTCGCTGTTTCAGTCTAAACGTAGCAGAAGGTCTGCGTTTTAAAACCTAAACGTAGTAGTGTGGATGTAACCTATAGCTCTTACTACAGCCCCATGCCCCAACAGGTCAGCCTTGACATTCTTGGTATCTTTGTAAACTTTGAGATGTTTAAACGAAACAGCTGCAGGTTTCAACAGAGCTCGGCTGCAAGTAAGCGAATAAAAAGCTTAGGAATAAAAACACTCCAGGAATGGATTTAATCTCTAGGGTGTGCAGATAGCACGGGGACTGAACGAGGTGTCCTGACATGACATCCTGAAAGTGACGGGGTGAAACAGCAACAGGATCATTAATGGATTTTAATCTGCACGTCGAATTGTGACATTTTTGGAGGCGGGGATCAAATTAGAAACAGCAGGCCCGTCTCCAAACCCAGACTGACGTCCTCTGAAGGAGTCGGGATGTCTCCTCCAGGAGCTGATAGTGGGATCGGAAGGCGACGGCAGCTGCTGCCAGATTCGGTCTTATTGCTGGAAATATTTGTGTGATGATTAATTCTTTGATTTAAACGTCTCTGTGTCGAAGGGGAAATGCATGCCGGGTGGATTTCATGGTTTGATGTCTTTAATTCCAGCACAGTGAGTAGTGTAGAATATACAGAGGAGGGGGAAGTTAATGCAGCGTGGAAGCTCATGACACTAAAAACACAATTCATCCATTAAGATCTCCTAAATCTCTAAAGTGAGACAAGATTTTTCACTGAGCAACACTATCGCTATTATTACTGTTTCCTTATTCATACTGTGTGTGTGTGTGTGGGTGGTTAGTCTATTCTGCAAGCAGTGCATGACTTTGACACACTAGATATCGCATCGATAGACAGCATTGAAATGAGCCTGGAGGGCATTAAAGCTAATCACAACCTCAAATATTTATATCAGTCATAGAGTCAGAAAACAATCCTCTGTGCCACAAATCATATATTTACAGTTTTTAACATGTACATATCATCATCATTGTCAGATATTTATATATATATCCTGTACATAGACACCTGCTTAATGTATAAAAATAAATCTTTTCAATTAATCACTTAATATGTATTCCACCACTTTTCTTGTTTACAGAAAGTGTGTTGTTGCTCACATGTATATATATATATATATATATATATATATATATATATATATATATATGCGCATGGTCCGGTCACTCCATGTTGCTGGATTAGATCTGATGACTCTGTATCTGTGCACAAACTGACTGGCATCTCTCTCCTCAGATATGTATCACCTGTTAAGACGGGAGGTAACACCTGTGCTTGTCTGTATAGATCAGCCAGCTGATACTCATCACAGATATGGAGATTATACCTTGATATTTTCCTCCCAAGCACACTAAACCCTCTTTAGTCTGCGACTCGCTCTGCATGTATGCAAAGGACTCAGGGATACTAACACCGCCACGGTCACTTCATGCCGCCTGTAAACAGGTTCTTATCTGGTTGTTGTTGCCGATCCTGATGACTGTGTTGTGTCTGTAGCTCCACTGAATGAGCCAGAGGACAATTTGCATGGACATCCAAATGGAGAGTCTCAGGCTGGAGGACAGGACTGACTGGATCTGAGTTTCAGGATAAGTTGAGCCAAACAAAAATCCTGTGGAGGGATATTTTATCTAAAACCTTTTTTCTGAGTAGCCAGCTTTAATACTGGACCTGCATGGACTCTTGTCCACTGGGAGCAAAAGAGGAAGTCAGGCGGTGTACCACAGCACTGTTCGTTTCCTGTTTCCTAGGAACAGTCAACGAGGTTAATTTTTAAGTATGATCATCGTTCCCAAGTTACCAAAACCACGATCTTTCCTTAACCCAACCAAACTTTAACCATAGTGGTGTAACATCAGTAAGCATATTTATACATCTTTTTAAATTTTATTGGAGAAATTTGACATTTTTTCTCTACTGCTTCTACTTCTACTACTTTAAAATGAACAAAAATTAATACATAAATACATTTTGTAGGTGTATAATTGCTGCATGAATTCTTTCCTATGTGTTTTTATTGCTCTTTATCCATAAAAAATAAAATTTGAATCTCATTTTTTTTTAAACACACAGCGTGCACGTAAGGTTTTAACTGAAGAAACATGCATTTAACAAACCAATGAACAACATGATAGTATACAGCATGTGAAAACTCTATTTTTAAGGCTGTTAAACTAATGTGGTCACATATTTTAACATGTTCGAATAGAGTTTAGTGAAAAGCAAAAACGCTGAACCTCACTTCTGACTCCTCGGCATCCTCAGCTCCACTATCACTGCTGCTAGCATTTGGGGATCCACCTATTTCTGGCAGCCATTCCTCATCACTGCCACTAGTATCATCCTCGCTTGATTCTGATGGAATTTGCTCCACTATCCTGAATGCCTTTCTATCACTTGCTGCAACACACTTAATGTTACTCATATAATGGAACTAATCTGCACAAAATGTTGTTTTTGTTATAAAAACCACAAGTGTAACATAAATCCATTGATTTGCATCCAAAAGCGTTAGTGCACATGAAGTATTTTCAAGAAAAACAAAGTCTCAATTGTAGTTAAAATATAGCCAGCGATGCATAATTGTCCAATTTAGTGGACAGATGATTAATCGTAATTTCCTCCCAACATAAAATCAGTACTTGGAAAATTCAACAATTGTATTACTCCGTAGCTGCAGCTAGATGTTACCAAAATGTATTTACCTGCAGGGGTTAATTGGAGGAATGGCAAGATTTACCAGAGCTGCTCAGCGTTTCTGAACGTCCGCCGGCCATCTTGGTTTTGACGATGTTAAGTTGCATTTACAACGGCTTCCCAGAAGGCGGCAGTGTATGGCATGACACACCAGCGTCCACTTTTAGGCAAGGAACCGGAAGGTCGCAGGTTCGAGTCCAGCTCGGACCAGAGTTGTGGAGCGTGAACCGGTAGCTGGAGCGGTGCCACCTGGGCCCTGCCAAAGGTGACCCCAACTGCTGGAGGCGCCGGCGTTACTTGGACACACATGCAACATCACGGAGGTGTGTTGTTGCATGTGTGTGTATTTCAGACCTGTGTGTGTACACTAATAACACCAGAGTGAGAACACTGATTTTCCCCTTGTGGGATTAATAAAGTCTTCTTATTATTATTACTGGGTGATAAAAGTAACTAGCACGTTAATCCCGACTTTTGAACTACTGTTTTTCTGCACATCTATTTATATAGTATATATATATATTATATAGTAATCACTGGCAGTTTCTTTGTCTAAGTTTCACGTTGCTGCTTCAGCAGATGCTTCAATAAAGTAAATGTAGTATTGTTCGTGGTTGAAAGCTACTGGCTGGTCGCACAAAGTTTACAACGGACGACGATGTTCTTTGCATCTTAGACAATAACCGCAGTGTCTACGTACAGCATGAACAGCGCAGTAACGCAGTAACACAGTAACGCAGCGTTACTTGGATTAGTAACTGTAATAATATCACTGTTCTGGAAAAGTAACACTAGTAGTTACTGTGAAAATTAATATTTTCCCAACACTGGTCACACACTTATTTTATTCAAGTTAACGTCACTGACCACAAACCACAGAATCAAGTCAGTGACGTGACGTCTTGACTACTTGCCCGACTATCTCCTTATTTGTCATAAAAAATGTGAACATGAGCATTTTCATTCTTTATCACGATGACGTCTTCATCTTCTCTTGGCTTTCATAAGAGCTGTCACACAAAGTTGTTAACGAGAAACGGAAGACATTCACCCTTACTGACACTTACTGGGTCGTTGCATCATGTTTACTTCTAAAAACTGAGTTAGTGTAACAAGCGTTCAGTGTTTAAAGATGTGAATCATCACAGGAAGTGTGTGTGTGATGAAATGCTGGTGTCACTGAAGCTGAACCGCATCCATTCAAACAGTGTCTCATGATTAATATTAGATGTTCCACTGCTATTGTGTCCATGCATCAGCGTACCTGAATGCTCCCTGTCTCCACGTTGCTTCTGCACTTTTGCTTTGGTTGCTTTTGCTTTCGTTTTAGGTAGTTTTCTCTTTTAGTGGATTAAAATAACTTATTTCAAGTTAAAATTACAGGACAAAGACACTTAAAACTTGTCCCTTCTGTCATTGGCCTTTTAAATAATTCAATGTGATTCAGTTTTATTATTGATATGATATATGATATTATTGTATCATAGTACATTAACTGCAGCCTTTTAAACAGTAACGTTTTCGTTTGTCACATTGATTTAACAATTTAACACTTCAAGTTTCAAGCAAAATTAATGACAGACGACACAAAATCAAGGCTGCAGTTCTTGATAAATCTGTTTTATTTTAGGGAGAAATCATATCTTTTTCCCCGTGAAGCAGGAACATTGAAGAATTTTATTCAACCTTATTCAAAGCTGTCACATCAACAAAGAAGAAACGGGATCGTTTCAAACATCAGTAAACTCCCGCACACTGTTAAACATCTTTATAAATACTGTATGTGATGTGATCATCTACTAATAATCACTTTTACACATTTGTTTGTGTGGCAGAGACAGATTAGCGTCATGGCTAACTGAGTATCTGTCATCACAAACATGCAGCTGCTGATAATCGGTTGGTATATTTAGGTGTGTTTGTTGCGTTTGCACTCAGACACAATCTGAATTCTGCAGGTACGTTTGTTTATTTCATTAACAAGGATACTGAACGGAGAAAATACTAAACGGTATTTTCCTAAGAGGGACGGGAAAAGGAGGCACTTGTTTTTCACCTCTTCGCACCTCTCATGGCAGGTGTGCAAACTTTTTAGTCTTGTTCATGTTCATTTTCAGCACAAGAAGAGACTGCAGACATCTGGCAGAGGCGACCTGAAAGTGTTTCTGCCTAAATGAGACATTACCTCTGGAGTCCACGTCCATGTGGTTCATTTCTATGCCGTCATTTTTGTCTTTTTTTAGCACCTTTCTTACCCCACACTGGTATCTGAGCACAAAGTCAGATAAAAGCCTGACTTCTCATTGTGTCAATTTAACAAGTTTAAAGCTGCCAGGAACTAAAAAAATAAGCAAAATGACACATAAATGAATATTAAGCCACTATCACTAAAGATTTACCTGATAGTCTGACTGTTTATACACAGAAAAATGTAAGAAATGTAAAGTGAATTTATCTCGTTTTTTTTGTACATGTATGTAAATCACTGAAAATATTAATAAACTGTTGAAAGATTCTGATGAACAGACCCACAGCTCGTCTGTGTTACGTAAGGAATGGGCCGATTTTAATCAGCTGGAGTCACAGACAGATGACCGATGACAGCGAAGTCATTTACAGTTTCTCTCGTCAGCAGAAACAGAGGTTGTTGTCGACAGTTTCTTCTTTTTCCCAGCAGCATTTGCATCACTGTCTGTTGAGCAGGAAGGACTCTGATTCATTCAAACAGATAAAACACAGCAGTTTTTTTTGTTTTGTTTACCAAACATGGTCATATGTAGTTAATGTACATATATAAAGGCAACAAGTAGTTTCACAACATTTCTAGTTTCTGCGGAGGGGTCAAAATGAAACAGTATAAAAACTTCACAATCACAAGTCGTCACTGCAGAATTATATAAAAAAATATCCACAGATCAAACCTCTCAAACAAAATATAACTGTTATTTAGCTAGATGTACTATTTATAACTTCTCCTCTGTCCATCTGTAAGACCGTTGTGTTTCAAAACCTCAAACTGGCCAAAACATGGTTAAATACATTGTTGTCACTCACAAAACACAAAACACGGACATGAACTTAGTTGAGAGTTATCGCTAAAAATTCTCCTGTAAACAATTTTGTCCAAAAGTTGGATTTTCACCAAACTACAAAAACGTCATCCATTGCAGTGACATTATTTTGATTGTGGTGCAGTAATCTGCATTGCTCTTTCTTCTTCAGATACTCCAATTTATGCTGTAAACAAATACATTTCTATTGGAAACAGTTTGACATAATCTTCCATTAAAAAACCCAACAAAGATTTGCAGGACTTGATTTCTTTACATCTTGACCTCCTTGATGCAGACCATGGCGTCAGAGTGGCACAATGTGTTGATGCTGCAGAAAAGTAGCCATCCAGACTCCAAGATGACTAAAAGGAGAGTTCTTCATTTGTAATGACGGCCCAAAAGTAATTGTTTGTGATTTATGTGGCTGTAAATGATTAAATTTGTCTCTTTTGATGGAGCTAGGCTAACCACGTCCTGGACAGATCTCAGACCTCGGACTCTGGGTGACAGGAGTTAATGTCGGACTGTTCTTTCCTGTGAATTCAGTCCAGCTGTTCTACATCTGAACATCTCTGGTTGTGTCTCTGTCGGGTCAGGAGACAACGTTCAGCCTTCAGTCAGTGATTTCTGCAGCTCTGTGGCTCCACAGGCTGGATGAGATAAGCGACCTGGGTTTGCATTATTATATATTTAGAGATTTATAGATAAAGATCACCTCTGAATAGTTTCTTACAGGAACATGTTGTAACTCATGAACACGTCACTTCAGATGAAATGTGATGACAAGGTTTCATTGTTGTTGAGTGAATCACATGGTTACTGACAGTTCAAGAGAAAAAAACTGACTGCTAGTACTTTCCAGAAATAAAAATGACGTATGATTTCTCTCTTTAGTGGGTTCATTATTCTCTCATATGTTTTTCACATGTTAGACTTCATTTGTGAAACAAACAAAATCAACTGTAGAGACTGTGATGGGAGCTTTTTCTTTCTATGTCACTGCCATCTGGGCTTTTCATTCAGTGTTACAGTGATGAACTGTCTGGCTGCAATGTGAGAATAACACTGTATGGGATAAATAAAGTTGACTTGCAAATTAACTGTGCAAACAAATCTGTTCAGAGGAAAACAGTGATGCAGGACTTTTATGTTGGTGCAGCGGTAAAATCTGTTTTACATGAATGCTCCTCTGTCGCTGCTTCAAATGATAATCAAAGAAGATATTATAATAGTTTAAGGAAATCATCCAATTTATGCAACATTTCCTCTATCATATTGAGAGAATGTCGTTATTATAGTAACAAAGAGATTTTACTACACAAGAAAACCAACTCTTACTAGATTTTATGTTACGTCAATAAACTACTGAGCTTGATTCAATATTAGAAATATTTAATATTGGAACAGCGAATGGTCTTAAAAAGTTGCCACATTATCATGAAAGTCAAGTGTGTGAAATACGCCTGTGTTGATTTCCCTCTCTTTTTGTCATGCTCGTAGTTTTTTCTTTGTGTTTTGTCCCTTCTCACTCTGGTTCCTCTCAAATCAGAGTCTACTCACTAGTCTTTGTTAAACTACTATTTCCAAAGTCAAGCATTGATGATTAAAAGTAAGAATTTGTTACTCTTGAATGAAGAAGTCACTTCCTTGTCCTCTTGCAAATGAAAAGTTGAACTCTTGCTCTGTTCAACACACTGAGGGGTTTTGCTGCCTTGCTTTGCCTGGTATGACCAGCAGCTCATGGTGGCTAATGTTAGTCAGTGCGACCTGATCTTGCCACACCCACAGGTTCATAATAAATGTAAGTGACATGTAATCCAACTTAAATTGTATTTGTATCTTTTTTTTGTCAAGAAATACTACAATTTTATATTATTTTTTTTTAAAGATTTAACAAATATTAATCATTAGTGAAAACATTAAAGAATGACTTTGCAAAATCTTTATTGACTTAATTATGTAATTACAGACAAAAAGAAGATTCATTTACAGGCAATAACATTTCAGAGTCCTCCCATCACAGATTTATATTGATTAAAGACACCTCCTGGAGGGACACGTCATGTCAGGGATTAACAGTAAAAACGCAAACCACCCAACATCCGTACACAAACAAGAAAATAAATCAGCCTTTTAACTTTTTTAAGGCATCTAAAATCCTCCTGTCTTATTTTTTTAACCGCTAATTTACAAGATAGGAACTGCACTTAACACCTTGAGTGAAGTACGTGTGTCATCACAGCCACAACTGAAATGAGACCGATTTTGTTGATGAGGGCGGAGGAGGTGGCAGTGGTTGTGTGTGGAGCCGTGGTGTTATCCAGTGGAGCTGTGGTGTTATACAGTGGAGCCGTGGTGTTATCCAGTGGAGCCGTGGTGTTATCTAGTGGAGCTGTGGTGTTATACAGTGGAGCCGTGGTGTTATCCAGTGGAGCTGTGGTGTTATACAGTGGAGCCGTGGTGTTATCCAGTGGAGCCGTGGTGTTATCCAGTGGAGCCGTGGTGTTATCCAGTGGAGCCGTGGTGTTATCCAGTGGAGCCGTGGTGTTATCTAGTGGAGCTGTGGTGTTATCCAGTGGAGCCGTGGTGTTATCTAGTGGAGCTGTGGTGTTATACAGTGGAGCCGTGGTGTTATCCAGTGGAGCTGTGGTGTTATCCAGTGGAGCCGCGGTGGTATCCAGTGGAGCCGTGGTGTTATCCAGTGGAGCCGTGGTGTTGTCCAGTGGAGCTGTGGTGTTATCCAGTGGAGCTGTGGTGTTATCCAGTGGAGCCGTGGTGTTATACAGTGGAGCCGTGGTGTTATCCAGTGGAGCTGTGGTGTTATCCAGTGGAGCCGTGGTGTTATCTAGTGGAGCTGTGGTGTTATACAGTGGAGCCGTGGTGTTATCCAGTGGAGCTGTGGTGTTATCCAGTGGAGCCGCGGTGGTATCCAGTGGAGCCGCGGTGTTGTCCAGTGGAGCTGTGGTGTTATCCAGTGGAGCTGTGGTGTTATCCAGTGGAGCCGTGGTGTTATCCAGTGGAGCCGCGGTGTTATCCAGTGGAGCCGCGGTGGTATCCAGTGGAGCCGCGGTGTTATCCAGTGGAGCCGCGGTGTTATCCAGTGGAGCTGTGGTGTTATCCAGTTGAGCTGTGATGTTATCCAGTTGAGCCGTGATGTTATCCAGTTGAGCCGTGGTGGTTATGTCCGTGTTGCCAGAGGCTGTTTAAAACAGAAAATGTCAGATCAGATTCACATTTGGTCCCAAATTTTAAACTGATTTTAAAACTTTATTTGGAACGAAAGTTTCTCTTACCAACAAACAGAAGAAGGACGACACAAATCTTTGCGATCATGGTGATGCAGTTATAGTTTCTCTCCTCTGCTCACTGAAAAATAAAATAGTTTATTTTCAACAAGGAAATGAAAAACTGAAAAAGGTTATTTGCATTTTAAACTGAGGAGATAAAGCTGACTTAACTTTAACAGTTTGCTCATATTTTCAGCACATCTGTCTTTCACTGAACTTTCAAATTAGAACTTAAAGCTGCTGAACCGATCATTATTATAAAACCCAACAAATAAAATACCCCCACCCTCTCCCATTAAAAAGTAATGTTTAAATAATAAAATTGTAGAACTTTCTATCCATCCAGTCGAGCTCAAAGTGCTTCATATTAAATTGTATGCAAAATATAAAAACAACAACAACTGGAATACAATGAAACAGGGTAGAATAATATGTTGCATGTTTCTTAGGTATAGCGTATAAAATACAGCATATACTATATTGCCAATTAAAAACTCTATTAGGATAATAATACAATGGGCAGTAAAAACTTGAGAAATCTGACTTTTAATATACATATACAAAATATAAAAAAATCTTCCAATGTTTATTGCAAATAAAAAAGTTTAATCTAAAACAAATTGCATCGCTTCATAGAGGAAAAAGTAGAAGTACTTACAAGTTAATATTCTCTGCTTGAATGTCATCCAGTGCTGTGAATGTCTCTTTGACTTCAGCTCCTTTTTATAAACACCTGTGAGAATGAGAAATATGTGCAGCTATGCCACAGGATGAGTAGACATTTTAATGTTTCCCTGTTTCTCTGGTTTTGTTTTACGGGTACAACCAACGCAACCAGTATGTCATACATACTGTGGCATTTATCTGATGTGACATTTTACATTTTACAGCGACTGTTGCTTTGGGTTTTTTAGCTTTACTGATCTTTCTTTGTTACTACTGTACATCATTTGGGTCATTGTCTGCAAATCTGCAGGTAATCATCATAAAGGGAATGATAGTTTTGTCTTCCCTTCATCAACAGAAAAACATTTTGTTCACTTGTTGGAAAAACTGGCTGGAAGTTTCTGACTCGACTCAGACAGGGAATGACTTCGTAAAACATCTCACATCAGTATAATATCTTTAACCAGTGCAAAATAATTTTTGACATTGAGGGTTAATTGTTGACCTTGGAAATAGTAGTTTGAGTTAAAATTCTGTCAACATTTTGTTCATTAGAGGTCTAACAGGAAGTTAGAATTCAGAGTTTGTTTGTTTGTCTCTCTCCTGTTGGGGCAATCTCTTGTCCTGTGTCCCACATTTGTAACAGGCATCAGATCTTTTTTTAATGTGGCTTATTTGTGTGATTTTGAGAATATTGGAGCCAACTTTTCTTGTGCGTTTGGGTTAGCAGGGACATTTTGGAGTTCTGGCATGCACTCTAAGACATTTCAAGTTAGTTTAACTTGGAAATGCAAGTTCACCTGCTGTTCAACATTGATTTTTGTAGTTGATGGAACTTTTTGTAACTTGTTTCAACTTCATACTTTGAGGTGTCATGTTCTGGAGCATGACAGCCAGCTGGAGACGGGGCCACTTCCCTGGATGTCACCTCCAGGAACCCCGCCCACCAGCCGAACCCACTCTTAAAACAAATAATTATAAGTCTAACCAACATACATTTCTGCAATATTCTAACAGTTTAAAGTTAGAACAACTCAACCACATTTATACTACTTTCCATTTTAAGTTAAGATGATTTAAATTCCACATTTATTTCAATATGCAAGGTATAAGGCCGATGTCAGCTGGGATTGGCTCCAGCCCCCCGCGACCCTGTACGCAGGATAAGCGGTTGACGATGGATGGATGGATGGATGGATGGATGGATAAGACCATTGTCACCCCTCCACCAGTGGCACTAGTCCTTTCTTGTTTACCACAAATGTGTCTATATTTTAGTCTTACCTGCAGTGGAGCTCAATTAGTTGATCATGTTGCCATGCTTTAAAGAATAGTGTTTCTCTCAAACTCCCACACACCCACTTTGCAACTGATCATTTACATCCTCAAGTTCAATCAACACATACATATCTGACAAAAGCCTCAAATAGTCAATACAGTGAATTAACGCAACTTTCAAAAACTCACACAGTTGAGTTCAAAATACAAAACTTTGTCAGAGCTCTCGAAGATAAAAAGAACAAGTAAGTGGACGTAACTACTTGGGGCTGTAATGATTTACAATGCGGAACCCATCTGCTTTCAGTACGCACCTTCCTGTGCTCATGAATCTCAGTGCCTGTTGCCATCAAGTCTTGCTTCACATGACCCTCAAGGGTTTTTCCCAACCTGCCTTCTCAGATTTCTGGTTGCAGCTTCCTTTTTCCCGCGCAGGTAGTGTAACTACTGTAATTTCACTTTGAACATGCAAACCATTTTTCCTAAGGTGTTTCTAGAAACATGAAGGGCAACGATCTCATCTCTTAACTATTGGGACCATTCTTTTGACAAAGCCATATTTCTAAAATGCAGTCCAACGTGACGCTCAACAAACCAGCTCAAGACCTGTTCCAACAAATGAAGCCATGAATTAGTTGCATTACGTGTGCAAAACACCTGTTTTGCATATTTGTACAATTTATTGTATTTCTGTTCACTACCCAGTTCACTATTTCATCACTTCCCAGGAAACTCAACAAACGTAACCTATTGGCCTCAGGTGAAGATACCAACGATGGTCGTTCAGTCTTGGCCACAGGTAGTCTTAACGACTGTAACGACTGTCGTCACAGCAACAAGGAACACTAACGAACCAGCGGTATCGATGACCCGGGATAACGACCCCACTGAGGTTAAATAGCTGAGTTTCCCTGCCAGTCAGTCAGAACTGAAGAAGTCCTTTGGATGAGGGACGAAACGTCTTCCAGTATCTTCAACCAAGTCCAGTTGCCCTTGATTTTAACCTTCGTTTGATAACTATGACCTGGATGACTGAGAAGCTTCATAGACTTCTGTTCACTACGTTCTTCTTTTCCTACTTTTTGTAGAGTTCCGGCAGTGTAGACACTCATCACTACGTTGAATACATATGTACGAAGAAGAAGAAGAAGATAATCAGAGGTGCAAAGAGTACAAAAATATTCTACTCAAGTAAAAGTACTTTGATGAACTTTTACTTAAGTACATGTAAAGTTACTGGTATAAAAATCTACTCACATTAAAAAAAAAGTAACTCATTTAAAATTAACTCAGAGTAAAAGTTACTTGCTTACTTTTTTAACATCCTGAAATAACTTATTATACTGATTTAATATCTTTGCAGTCTTTCGCAGTTTGATAAGGGAACAAAGCCATATTGTGCTTTCAGTTTTCATTTGTTAGTTGACTTTGATGAGACTTTGATGAGACTATGGAGCGCCACACTGGACTGGATAGTATATGAAGTCAAATCCCAACTTACATTCAAACAGGTGGTCATTTTAATGCGATATCATACGCATTAGTTTAATAAATAATTAGTTACCGGCAGGTTGCCAATGCCAACCAACATTGTCAACAACCAATGTCTTTCTGGCTATTTGCCGAACTATGAAAACTTATTTTTAACCATCAGTGAAATGGTACAAGTGGGCTATTGTTTAACTTACTTCAGGGGTCCTCAACTGCATTTGTTCAAGGGCCCGAATCTTTCTGAGCAGATACTGTGGGGGCCGGACTTCCAAAAATACTTGCCATATTACTGTTTAATATTTTCAGCTTTTGCAAAATGGACGTTTTTAATTAGCTTATGTCAATGTGAACAGAATCACGATGATAAATCTACATAGGCCTACTTAACTAGAAAATGCTCTCAGACCGCAGCCAAGCAGTTCACTGAGGAGTGAAACTATTATTTTCGTTATTTCGATATTTTCAGCAGTCATGATCCGTCTTTATGCTGCACACAACATGAGTCTGTGAACAGCCAAAGTGAAAGCAGTCGGTTACCTGGCTGGCAGGTGGAGGTGAGCAGCCTGTCGCCAGCAGCTCTTTATCTCACTCTGTCTGCTGCCGACTGTTGAATTACTGCAATATTTCAAACTCGTGAGCTGTCAGAAAACTACTGAAAATGACGGTTGTCTTGTTGCGTGACGCATTTTCAGAATCAGGTTTATTATTACATAAATAGAAATAGAAATATGTAAAAAGTAAAAAGTATACAAAGTATACAAAAATTACAATAGTACTATAATACAATGCTGACAAGTATGTGCAAAAGTTCACAACATGAGCATGAAGCACAGTTAAGCGCTGTTGCAAAGTGTGTGTGAGTGTGTGTGTATTGGAGTAGGGGGGCATGAGAGTCAGTGACTGTGGGGACGCGGGTCCCACTGCAAGATGTTTCTGTGGCAACAGGTTTTGGTCCTGATGGACCGCAGCCTCCTGCCAGAGGGGAGAGTCTGAAACAGTGTGTGTCCGGGGTGGGAGGAGTCAGCTGCAATCTTTCCTGCACACCTCAGAGTCCTGGAGGTGTACAGGTCCAGAAGAGAAGGAAGATTGCAGCCAATCACCTTCTCTGCAGAGCGAATGATGCGCTGCAGCCTGCCCTTGTCCCTGGCGGTGGCAGCAGCGTACCAGAGGGTGATGGAGGAGGTGAGGATGGACTCGATGATGGAAGTATGATGGGAAGTACATCCTCTGCTGGGTCTGTCCAATATTGCCAGCTGAAATGTAATGAATCTGTTCATAAATGTTCACATATAGTTTAAAATCAGTTTAGTATCGGATACAGCAGGTCTTTTGAGGATAAAGAGACCTTTGAATAAAATAAGCTGTTGAAAGCAGACGTTGCAGTGTACCAGGGAAAAGATTAGGAATGTAATAGCCAGTCCAAAACATTTATGTAATAGGAAAAAGGCTAAGAATACAGATGTTTCTCATGTCCTGATAAGGAGAAAAGAGCTTGTTATTGACCAAAAAAGCTCCTGCGCAGTTGCACAACATGGCAGGATGGGAAGATCCAAATCTGAGCCAAAATTGAGGCGCAGTAAAGGAAAATCCACGAGTGTGTATGTGGTCTCTCGGATTTCATAGCACCATTAAAGAGAACAGAAGGGAGGGCCTGGTCAGGTCTCAGGAAGAACAGCGGAAGAAATCTCACGGCACCCGGGTCAGTTTCCATCTCTGATAGATTAAAATAAATGGGAAAATAATTTCCATTACTGTTGTTTTATCCAAAAACCTAGTTTCATCTAAAATTCCTGTCATACAATCCATCCATCATCAACCGAGCCAATCCCAGCTGACATCGGGCGTGAGGCGGAGTACACCCTAGACAGGTTGCCAGTCCATCGTAGGGCCACACAGAGACGAACAACCACTCACGCTCACACCTAAGGACAATTTAGAGACACCAATCAACCTAGCATGTCTTTGGATGGTGGGACGAAGCCGGAGCACCCGGAGAGAACCCACACAGACACGGGGAGAACATGCAAACTCTTCCTTTTCCAACCTCAGCTGTCTGAGCTTAGCTGTGTTTGTCATTGTTATAACTCACCCTGTTGCATGTTGGTGTGCAGCTGTCCTCACAGAAGCCGATGTAGGACGTCACAGCCTCTGTAAACTCATCCAGACTGTTGGTAGCAGTCCTGAAAACATCCCAGCCAGCGCAGTCCAAACACGCCTGAAGGTCCTCTACAGCTCCACTGCTCCACTGCTTTGACTCCTCACCACAGGTTTACAGAGTCTGTATGCAGGAATCAGGTGGACCGTGACACGGAGCTCAGGGGACGGCGTGATAGGCACCGCTTACTGTAGTGTAGCAGTGATCCAAAATCTTATCTTCTCTGGTTTAAATCCCTACTGCAGTCGGGCACGAGGACAACGAGGGAGGCTGCATTTCATTGCTGCTCTGCCGAGCTGCTAAGCAATGTTGCTGCACACGCACACGCGGCGACACACAGACATGGTGAAGGAAGATTGATTCAGCGTAGTGAGTGAAACTGTAAGTTGTTGTTAGTGACTGTTACTTGCTGAACTTAAGCTACGTTTACCTGAGGTAAAGGAGAGGGGATATTTTAGTTGGCTATAGAAAACACTGGTACTAGTGTGAGCACCATTAATACTGACTGTATTTTAGGAGAGAGAGAAGCAGGAGATATGCAGTGGTCTACAGGTCTGTCGTGGTCTGCAGATCAGTAATGGTCTACAGGTCAGTAATGGTCTACAGGTCTGTAATGGTCTACAGGTCAGTAATGGTCTGCAGGCCAGTAATGGTCTACAGGTCAGTAATGGTCTGCAGGTCAGTAGTGGTCTGCAGGTCAGTAATGGTCTGCAGGTCAGTAATGGTCTCCAGGTCAGTAATGGTCTGCAGGTCTGTTTGGGTCTACAGGTCTGTTGTGGTCTACAGGTCAGTAATGGTCTGCAGGTTTGTTTGGGTCTACAGGTCTGTTGTGGTCTACAGGTCAGTAGTGGTCTACAGGTCAGTAATGTTCTACAGGTCTGTTGTGGTCTACAAGTCAGTAGTGAGCTGCAGGTCTGTTTGGGTCTACAGGTCTGTCGTGGTCTGCAGGTCAGTTGCGGTCTACAGGTCAGTCGTGGTCTGCAGGTCAGTAGTGAGCTGCAGGTCTGTTGTGGTCTACAGGTCAGTAGTGGTCTACAAGTCAGTAGTGAGCTGCAGGTCTGTTTGGGTCTACAGGTCTGTTGTGGTCTACAGGTCAGTAGTGGTCTACAGGTCAGTCGTGGTCTGCAGGTCAGTAGTGAGCTGCAGGTCTGTTGTGGTCTACAGGTCAGTAGTGGTCTACAAGTCAGTAGTGAGCTGCAGGTCTGTTTGGGTCTACAGGTCTGTTGTGGTCTACAGGTCAGTAGTGGTCTACAGGTCAGTGGTGGTCTACAGGTCAGTAGTGAGCTGCAGGTCTGTTGTGGTCTACAGGTCACTTGCGGTCTACAGGTCTTTCGTGGTCTGCAGGTCAGTAGTGAGCTGCAGGTCTGTTTGGGTCTACAGGTCAGTAGTGGTCTACAAGTCAGTAGTGAGCTGCAGATCTGTTTGGGTCTACAGGTCTGTTGTGGTCTACAGGTCAGTAATGGTCTACAGGTCAGTAATGGTCTACAGGTCAGTAATGGTCTACAGGTCAGTAGTGGTCTGCAGGTCTGTTTGGGTCTACAGGTCAGTAATGGTCTGCAGGTCAGTAGTGGTCTGTAGGTCAGTAATGGTCTACAGGTCAGTAATGGTCTGCAGGTCAGTAATGGTCTACAAGTCAGTAGTGGTCTGCAGGTCAGTAATGGTCTACAGGTCAGTAGTGGTCTGCAGGTCAGTAGTGGTCTGCAGGTC
>NC_060158.1:1900124-1907853 GCF_021292245.1 Micropterus dolomieu | reverse complement strand
GGTCTACAGGTCAGTAGTGGTCTACAGGTCAGTAATGGTCTGCAGGTCAGTAGTGGTCTGCAGGTCAGTAATGGTCTACAGGTCAGTAATGGTCTACAGGTCTGTTGTGGTCTACAAGTCAGTAGTGAGCTGCAGGTCTGTTTGGGTCTACAGGTCTGTCGTGGTCTACAGGTCAGTAGTGAGCTGCAGATCTGTTTGGGTCTACAGGTCTGTTGTGGTCTGCAGGTCTGTCATGGTCTGCAGGTCAGTAGTGGTCTACAGGTCAGTAATGGTCTGCAGGTCAGTAGTGGTCTGCAGGTCTGTTTGGGTCTACAGGTCAGTAATGGTCTGCAGGTCAGTAGTGGTCTGCAGGTCAGTAATGGTCTGCAGGTCAGTAATGGTCTGCAGGTCAGTAATGGTCTACAAGTCAGTAGTGGTCTGCAGGTCAGTAATGGTCTACAGGTCAGTAGTGGTCTGCAGGTCAGTAATGGTTTACAGGTCAGTAATGGTCTACAGGTCAGTAATGGTCTACAGGTCTGTTGTGGTCTACAAGTCAGTAGTGAGCTGCAGGTCTGTTTGGGTCTACAGGTCTGTCGTGGTCTACAGGTCAGTAGTGGTCTGCAGGTCAGTAATGGTCTACAGGTCAGTAATGGTCTGCAGGTCAGTAGTGGTCTGCAGGTCAGTAATGGTTTACATGTCAGTAATGGTCTACAGGTCTGTTGTGGTCTACAAGTCAGTAGTGAGCTGAAGGTCTGTTTGGGTATACAGGTCTGTCGTGGTCTACAGGTCAGTAATGGTCTACAGGTCTGTTGTGGTCTACAAGTCAGTAGTGAGCTGCAGGTCTGTTTGGGTCTACAGGTCTGTCGTGGTCTACAGGTCAGTAGTGGTCTGCAGGTCAGTAATGGTCTACAAGTCAGTAATGGTCTGCAGGTCAGTAGTGGTCTACAGGTCAGTAATGGTTTACAGGTCAGTAATGGTCTACAGGTCTGTTGTGGTCTACAAGTCAGTAGTGAGCTGCAGGTCTGTTTGGGTCTACAGGTCTGTCGTGGTCTACAGGTCAGTAGTGGTCTACAGGTCAGTAATGGTCTACAGATCTGTTGTGGTCTACAAGTCAGTAGTGAGCTGCAGGTCTGTAATGGTCTACAGGTCAGTAATGGTCTACAGGTCAGTAGTGGTCTACAGGTCAGTAATGGTCTGCAGGTCTGTTGTGGTCTGCAGGTCAGTAATGGTCTACAGGTCTGTTGTGGTCTACAAGTCAGTAGTGAGCTGCAGGTCTGTTTGGGTCTACAGGTCTGTCGTGGTCTACAGGTCTGTCGTGGTCTGCAGGTCAGTAATGGTCTACAGGTCAGTAATGGTCTACAGGTCAGTAGTGGTCTACAAGTCAGTAGTGAGCTGCAGGTCTGTTTGGGTCTACAGGTCAGTAATGGTCTACAGGTCAGTAGTGGTCTGCAGGTCAGTAATGGTCTACAGGTATGTAATGGTCTACAGGTCTGTTGTGGTCTACAAGTCAGTAGTGAGCTGCAGGTCTGTTTGGGTCTACAGGTCAGTAGTGGTCTACAGGTCAGTAATGGTCTACAGGTCTGTTGTGGTCTACAAGTCAGTAGTGAGCTGCAGGTCTGTTTGGGTCTACAGGTCTGTCGTGGTCTGCAGGTCAGTTGCGGTCTAAAGGTCTGTCGTGGTCTGCAGGTCAGTAGTGAGCTGCAGGTCTGTTGTGGTCTACAGGTCAGTAGTGGTCTACAGGTCAGTAGTGAGCTGCAGGTCTGTTTGGGTCTACAGGTCTGTTGTGGTCTGCAGGTCTGTCATGGTCTGCAGGTCAGTAGTGGTCTGCAGGTCAGTAGTGGTCTGCAGGTCTGTTTGGGTCTACAAGTCAGTAAGGTCTGCAGGTCAGTAGTGGTCTGCAGGTCAGTAATGGTCTACAGGTCAGTAGTGGTCTGCAGGTCAGTAGTGGTCTGCAGGTCAGTAATGGTCTACAGGTCAGTAGTGGTCTGCAGGTCAGTAATGGTCTACAGGTCTGCAGGTCAGTAATGGTCTACAGGTCAGTTGTGGTCTACAGGTCAGTAGTGGTCTGCAGGTCAGTAATGGTCTACAGGTCAGTTGTGGTCTGCAGGTCAGTAGTGAGCTGCAGGTCTGTTTGGGTCTACAGGTCTGTCGTGGTCTGCAGGTCAGTTGCGGTCTACAGGTCTGTCGTGGTCTGCAGGTCAGTAGTGAGCTGCAGGTCTGTTGTGGTCTACAGGTCTGTCGTGGTCTGCAGGTCAGTAGTGAGCTGCAGGTCTGTTTGGGTCTACAGGTCTGTTGTGGTCTACAGGTCAGTAGTGCTCTACAGGTCAGTAGTGGTCTACAGGTCAGTAATGGTCTGCAGGTCAGTAGTGGTCTACAGGTCAGTAATGGTCTGCAGGTCAGTAATGGTCTGCAGGTCTGTTTGGGTCTACAGGTCTGTTGTGGTCTACAGGTCAGTAGTGGTCTACAGGTCAGTAGTGGTCTACAGGTCTGTTGTGGTCTACAGGTCAGTAATGGTCTACAGGTCTGTTGTGGTCTACAAGTCAGTAGTGAGGTGCAGGTCTGTTTGGGTCTACAGGTCTGTCGTGGTCTGCAGGTCAGTTGCGGTCCACAGGTCTGTCGTGGTCTGCAGGTCAGTAGTGAGCTGCAGGTCTGTTTGGGTCTACAGGTCTGTCGTGGTCTGCAGGTCAGTAGTGAGCTGCAGGTCTGTTTGGGTCTACAGGTCTGTTGTGGTCTGCAGGTCTGTCATGGTCTGCAGGTCAGTAGTGGTCTACAGGTCAGTAATGAGCTGCAGGTCTGTTTGGGTCTACAGGTCTGTTGTGGTCTACAGGTCAGTAGTGGTCTACAGGTCAGTAATGTTCTACAGGTCTGTTGTGGTCTACAAGTCAGTAGTGAGCTGCAGGTCTGTTTGGGTCTACAGGTCTGTCGTGGTCTGCAGGTCAGTAGTGGTCTACAGGTCAGTAGTGAGCTGCAGATCTGTCGTGGTCTACAGGTCACTTGCGGTCTACAGGTCTGTCGTGGTCTGCAGGTCAGTAGTGAGCTGCAGGTCTGTTGTGGTCTACAGGTCAGTAGTGGTCTACAAGTCAGTAGTGAGCTGCAGGTCTGTTTGGGTCTACAGGTCTGTTGTGGTCTACAGGTCAGTAGTGGTCTACAGGTCAGTAATGTTCTACAGGTCTGTTGTGGTCTACAAGTCAGTAGTGAGCTGCAGGTCTGTTTGGGTCTACAGGTCTGTCGTGGTCTACAGGTCAGTAGTGGTCTGCAGGTCAGTAATGGTCTACAGGTCAGTAGTGGTCTGCAGGTCAGTAGTGGTCTACAGGTCAGTAGTGGTCTACAGGTCAGTAATGGTCTACAGGTCTGTTGTGGTCTACAAGTCAGTAGTGAGCTGCAGGTCTGTTTGGGTCTACAGGTCTGTCGTGGTCTGCAGGTCAGTTGCGGTCTAAAGGTCTGTCGTGGTCTGCAGGTCAGTAGTGAGCTGCAGGTCTGTTGTGGTCTACAGGTCAGTAGTGGTCTACAGGTCAGTAGTGAGCTGCAGGTCTGTTTGGGTCTACAGGTCTGTTGTGGTCTGCAGGTCTGTCATGGTCTGCAGGTCAGTAGTGGTCTACAGGTCAGTAATGGTCTGCAGGTCAGTAGTGGTCTACAGGTCAGTAATGGTCTGCAGGTCAGTAATGGTCTGCAGGTCTGTTTGGGTCTACAGGTCTGTTGTGGTCTACAGGTCAGTAGTGGTCTACAGGTCAGTAGTGGTCTACAGGTCTGTTGTGGTCTACAGGTCAGTAATGGTCTACAGGTCTGTTGTGGTCTACAAGTCAGTAGTGAGCTGCAGGTCTGTTTGGGTCTACAGGTCTGTCGTGGTCTGCAGGTCAGTTGCGGTCTACAGGTCTGTCGTGGTCTGCAGGTCAGTAGTGGTCTACAGGTCAGTAGTGAGCTGCAGGTCTGTTGTGGTCTACAGGTCACTTGCGGTCTACAGGTCTGTCGTGGTCTGCAGGTCAGTAGTGAGCTGCAGGTCTGTTGTGGTCTACAGGTCAGTAGTGGTCTACAGGTCAGTAGTGAGCTGCAGGTCAGTAATGGTCTACAGGTCAGTAATGGTCTGCAGGTCAGTAGTGGTCTGCAGGTCAGTAATGGTTTACAGGTCAGTAATGGTCTACAGGTCTTTTGTGGTCTACAAGTCAGTAGTGGTCTGCAGGTCTGTTTGGGTCTACAGGTCTGTCGTGGTCTACAGGTCAGTAGTGGTCTGCAGGTCAGTAATGGTCTACAAGTCAGTAGTGAGCTGCAGGTCTGTAATGGTCTACAGGTCAGTAATGGTCTACAGGTCAGTAGTGGTCTACAGGTCAGTAATGGTCTGCAGGTCAGTAGTGGTCTGCAGGTCAGTAGTGGTCTACAGGTCAGTAATGGTCTGCAGGTCAGTAATGGTCTACAGGTCAGTAGTGGTCTACAGGTCAGTAGTGGTCTACAGGTCAGTAATGGTCTGCAGGTCAGTAGTGGTCTGCAGGTCAGTAATGGTCTACAGGTCAGTAATGGTCTACAGGTCTGTTGTGGTCTACAAGTCAGTAGTGAGCTGCAGGTCTGTTTGGGTCTACAGGTCTGTCGTGGTCTACAGGTCAGTAATGGTTTACAGGTCAGTAATGGTCTACAGGTCAGTAATGGTCTGCAGGTCAGTAGTGGTCTGCAGGTCTGTTTGGGTCTACAGGTCAGTAATGGTCTGCAGGTCAGTAGTGGTCTACAGGTCAGTAATGGTCTACAGGTCTGTTGTGGTCTACAAGTCAGTAGTGAGCTGCAGGTCTGTTTGGGTCTACAGGTCTGTCGTGGTCTACAGGTCAGTAGTGGTCTGCAGGTCAGTAATGGTCTACAGGTCAGTAATGGTCTGCAGGTCAGTAATGGTCTGCAGGTCTGTTTGGGTCTACAGGTCTGTTGTGGTCTACAGGTCAGTAGTGGTCTACAGGTCAGTAGTGGTCTACAGGTCAGTAATGGTCTGCAGGTCAGTAGTGGTCTGCAGGTCAGTAATGGTCTACAGGTCAGTAATGGTCTACAGGTCTGTTGTGGTCTACAAGTCAGTAGTGAGCTGCAGGTCTGTTTGGGTCTACAGGTCTGTTGTGGTCTACAGGTCAGTAGTGGTCTACAGGTCAGTAATGGTCTACAGGTCAGTAATGGTCTGCAGGTCAGTAGTGGTCTACAGGTCAGTAATGGTCTGCAGGTCAGTAATGGTCTGCAGGTCTGTTTGGGTCTACAGGTCTGTTGTGGTCTACAGGTCAGTAGTGGTCTACAGGTCAGTAATGGTCTACAGGTCAGTAATGGTCTGCAGGTCAGTAGTGGTCTACAGGTCAGTAATGAGCTGCAGGTCTGTTTGGGTCTACAGGTCTGTTGTGGTCTGCAGGTCTGTCGTGGTCTGCAGGTCAGTAGTGGTCTACAGGTCAGTAATGGTCTGCAGGTCAGTAGTGGTCTGCAGGTCTGTTTGGGTCTACAGGTCTGTTGTGGTCTACAGGTCAGTAGTGGTCTACAGGTCAGTAGTGGTCTACAGGTCTGTTGTGGTCTACAGGTCAGTAATGGTCTACAGGTCTGTTGTGGTCTACAAGTCAGTAGTGAGGTGCAGGTCTGTTTGGGTCTACAGGTCTGTCGTGGTCTGCAGGTCAGTTGCGGTCTACAGGTCTGTCGTGGTCTGCAGGTCAGTAGTGAGCTGCAGGTCTGTTTGCGTCTACAGGTCTGTTGTGGTCTGCAGGTCTGTCGTGGTCTGCAGGTCTGTCGTGGTCTACAGGTCTAGGGAAATGTGGGCTGTCTTGTTTTCTTGTAACAACAGACATTAGTTGGCAGGTCTGGGCACCAAGACACAGAAACTAAATGTCATGATATCATATTTGCTTCTAATTGAACTTTCTGCATTTATTGGCTGTAATAAATTAAATAAATATGTAGATGTTGACTAAATGTAGGCGAGGCAAAACATCTATGTTCACACAGATGTACACACAGGAAAATAAAATGACAGCAATCATACATACAGTAATCATTAATCCAAATCTTTTATTCCTTTAAACCCCTACAGGTTATTAAATTGAAACAGTAGCCACTTTAAACAGGATCCTTATCAACAGTTTACGTATATGTGTTTGTATGCAAGCCAAAGTACAGAGCAAAATCACACTGATTGAACCAATCTAAACTGCAGAAACAGGAATTAGTGAAATTAAGTTGCATTGTTTGGACCTGCAACTAATCTAAGAGAGAGAGGAATTAGATTAGTATTTAAGTCACAGCCTACAATAAGTCTGGCCTTAGTGAATTCCCCCCATGCAGCTTTTATGTGTCTAAAACATTACAGTAACTTTTGTTCAACATAAGGTCTGATGCTTTTTACCTGTTAGCATCTTTGCTTCTTGACTGGTTGTTGACATAAATGCAGTAAGTGGTTCTAATACAGCAATAAAAACTACACAAGTTACACATGCCCTAGGGGCTAACCCCCCCGTTGTCCCCCCGGATGTGATTGAAAATGTAGCAAAGTACAATACTTTAAACAAAACATACTTAAGTTAAAGTAAAATTAGTGAGCTTGATCCCATCTTACTTATTTATTTAGTTATTTTTGCTGCTCTCAAAGTACCGTAATACTGCGATACGGGACAATTTGATATAATTGCTGGTGGGCAGTTTTGGCGATGGGCCATAATCACAGAGAGAACTAACGTGTTTCACTTGTCAGTGTAATAAAACATGTAGTTGGATTGTATTTTCATGTAACGTTATTCGCTGATGCTGTATTTTGGCTTTGCAAAATTTGCTAATTGAACAAAGTGGAGACTGATCCTCACCTGACTGCTATTGTAAACTTCATCTATTATGCGGTTTATAATGAACTGTGGTGCAGAAACAGTGGCAATGTTACACACTCTTGGCTCACATTTTCCTCTTATCTGTTAGTGGTCATACTTGAACTAGATGTGATAGTTTTGTAGATGTTCTTCATTTACTTTGGTATGTTATAGTCAACCCTCCCAAGATGTAACAAAATGCATGATTAAATAAGAAGTTTGTTTGAAATCTTTGCAAATTTATTAAGTATTAACAACCTTTGCTCAATATTTTAATGAAGCCATTTCTCCCATTCTTCTTTGCAGGACTTCTCAAGTTCCATCGGGTTGGATGGGGAGCGTCGGTGCACAGCCTTTACCAGATCTCTCCACAAATGTTGAATTGGGTTCAAGTCTGGGCTTTGGCTGGACCACTCAAGGAAATTCCAGTAACCACTCCTTTTGTTATCTTGGCAGTATGCTTAGGGTCATTGTCCTGTTGGAAGATGAACCTTCGCCCCAGTCTGATGTCCAGAGCACTCTGGAGCTGGTTTTCATCAAGAACGTCTCTATCCTCACCAACAGTGAGGATTCACCATCTCTACCCCCCCAATCCCCATCTAGGTCACCCTTATCTCCAGACACCCTTTCTCCCCTCTCCCCCCCGTTGGACTTCACTGATCACATGGAAGACCTGGTTAGAGCTGGGACCAAATTTACTCCCCGCACCTTCCCTCACTCCACTCCCATTTTCTCCACCCTAAACCCCCCTCACCGTCCACCTCCACCACTGGTTCTTAGTCCTCCAGGTTTGACACATGTGTCACAAATTCAGCGCACAACCCGCCTTCCCGCTCCGCAATGGCAAAAAAGCCCAGTAAGCTCTGTCTGATATGTGCTGGGTCCAGGCTACAAGGAAAATAGCACTCATGACTCTTCCCAGGACAAGCCGGGGCCCAGTGTGCTGGTAGTCT
>NC_060158.1:1892893-1900024 GCF_021292245.1 Micropterus dolomieu | reverse complement strand
GACTTGACTACTGTAACAGTGTCCTTACAGGGCTCCCTAAGAAATCCATCAGACAGCTGCAGCTGATTCAGAACGCTGCTGCTCGAGTCCTCACTAAGACCAAAAAGGTGGATCACATCACTCCAGTTCTGAGGTCTTTACATTGGCTTCCTGTATGTCAAAGAATTGATTTCAAAATCCTGCTGTTAGTTTATAAAGCACTAAATGGTTTAGGGCCAAAATACATTTCTGATCTTCTGCTTCGTTATGAACCATCCAGACCTCTCAGGTCGTCTGGGATCAGGTCTGCTTTCTGTCCCCAGAGTCAAAACTAAACAAGGAGAAGCAGCGTTCAGTTATTATGCTCCGTATATCTGGAACAAACTCCCAGATAACTGCAGGTCTGCTGAAACTCTCAGTTCTTTTAAATTAAGACTGAAGACTTTTCTTTTTACCATTGCCTTTAATTAAATATTTAAGATTTTTCTTTTTACTGATAACTTACACTGCACTGTAACTTTTACTGTTCTGTTTTCTTTGTCTTTGTTTTTAGCTTTTTATTATTTTCCATTTAACTCTTTTAACCCTAATTGTAACACTGTAACTTTTATTATATTTTATGTTGCTTTTAAACTTTTACATATTTCCCTGTTGCTTTTATGTTTTATGTAAAGCACTTCGAATCACCTTGTTGTTAAATTGTGCTATGCAAATAAACTTGCCTTGCCTTGCCTATATATGCATTCGTCTTTCCCTCAATCCCAGTACCTGCTTCTGAAAAACATGACCACAGCATGAAGCTGCCACCACCATGCTTCACTGTAGGGATGGTACTGGCTAGATGATGAGCAGCGCCTGGTTTCCTCCAGACATGGGGCTTGCCGCTCAGGCCAAAGAGTTCAATCAGTCGTCAGACCAGAGAAGTTTGTTTCTCATGAGAGTCTGAGAGTCCTTAAGGTGCATTTTGCAAACTCAACACCTTGAGTAAAGTGCACTGAGACTGATTTTGTTGATGGGGGCAGAGAAAACGGCAGTGGCTGCAGCTGTGGTTGTTGCAGTTGAGTTGTGGCTGCGTTGCCAGAGGCTGTTTAGAGAAGAAAATGATGCATCAGTTTTGCACTTAGTCCCAAATATTAAACTCATTTTAAAACTTTACTTGGAATGAATATTTCTCTTGCGATTATGGTGATACAGTTACAGTTTCTTTTCTCTGCACACTGAAAAATAAAACTGATAATTTTTAACAACTGGCTGTAAGACTCAACTTAAATTGTTTGCTCATAACATTTTCTGATGAATTTGTAATTTAAAAAAATCTGTTTTTTTTAAGTCTTGCAACGTTCATTGCAAAATAACTAAAACAAATGGCATTGATTTATAGTGCAGAAATGTAATAGCATAATAGAAGTACTTACTCAATATTCTCTGCTTGAATGTCGTGAATGAAGCTGTGACCTCTTTGACTTCAGCTCCTCTTTATAAGCACGTATGAGATCAGGCTGAAAACAAAGGTAACTAAGTGTAATGGTAACTCTCTTCATGGTTACAGGTGTTAACAAACACAATGACTCCCTCTTTTTCTCCTTTTATTCCACTGATGCAACCAATGCAACCAACAGAAATTTAACTGCTTAATATGTCATACGTGTACTGTGACATTTTACTGTGACTGTTTGGGTTTAGTAGCTTTACTGACTACTGACTACTTACTTTACTTTCTTTGTTACTATTGTTCATCATTTGGTTTATTGTAATATTTCGGATGTATGGCCTAAAATCTGCAGATAATTGCTTCAACAGCCAGAAGTAAATTATCAAAATGTATGTAAAAATTGAAGGGAATGATAGTTTTGTCTTGTTTGTTCACTTGACGGAAGATTCAGAAAAGTGAGTGACCACATCAAACCTCTCATTTCAGTATAATCTCTTTAACAAGTGCGAAAGCATCGGAGCATCAATCAGTAATTTTTTTGACCATCACCGGACACTTTTTTAGGTACACCTTGCTAGTAACTGGTTGGACCCCCTTTCACCTTCAGAACTGCCTTAATTCTTCGTGGCATACTTTCAACAAGGTGTTGGAAACATTCCTCAGAGACTTTGGTCCATATTGACATTTAAACAATGCTCCATTGGTACTAAGGGGCCCAAAGTGTGCCAAGAAAATATCCCCCACAGCATTACACCACTACCAGCCTGAACTGTTGATAGAAGGCAGGATGTATTCATATTCTGTTATTTTGTGGCGACGTGCGTCTATTGACTGTTTGGCATAATGTAGTTGTGTTCCCTTTAGAACCGGTTTGAAACGGCTATATGATCACGTTTCATTGGCCTGGTGCCCTTCCATATGCAAGTTTGAGCGCATGGTTCCACTACACAAACACACCCTATAGAGCATACCACGTGATGTGTGTGCATACTTCTGCAGCGTGAGTAAGGAGAGAGAGAGAACGGGGGGAAAAAGCCAAGCAAAGCGAGTCAGAGGAGCGAAAGAAAAGACAGGACAGGAAAGTAAGTAAGACGAGTGTGGCTCAGGCAAACAACAAAACAGCAGAGATCAAAGGGGAAATGTATGTACCTGTGTTGTTTTTTTGTTTTTGTTTTTTACATACGCTGAACAAAATTATAAAGGCAACACTTTTGTTTTTGCCCCCACTCACCATGAGCTGAACTCAAAGATCTAAGACTTTCTCTATGTACACAAAAGGCCTATTTCTCTCAAATATTGTTCACAAATCTGTCAAAATCTGTGTCAGTGAGCACTTCTCCTTTGCCGAGATAATCCATCCACCTCACAGGTGTGGCATATCAAGATTCTGATCAGACAGCATGGGTATTGCACAGGTGTGCCTTAGGCTGGCCACAATAAAAGGCCTTAGGCTGGCCACAATAAAAGGACACTCAAAAATGTACATAGAGAAAGTCTTAGATCTTTGAATTCAGCTCATACTGAATGGATGGAAAAACAAAAAAGTTGTGTTTATAATTTTGTTCAGTGTATGTTTGAGAATATCGAAATGAATATCATTATCGCAATATTCATGATCAATATCACATTTTGTTAATATCATGCAACCCTATTACCTTGGTTGTAACGGGTGGTTATTTGAGTTACTGTTGCCTTTCTGTCATCTTGAACCAGTCTGCCCATTCTCCTCTGACCTCTGACATCAACAAGGCATTTTCGACCACACAACTGCCGCTCACTGGATATTTCCTCTTTTTCCGACCATTCTCTGTAAAACCTTAAGGATAGCTGTGCGTGAAAATCCCACCAGTAGATCAGCAGTTTCTCAAATACTCAGACCAGCCTGTCTGGCAACAACAACTATGCCACGCTCCCTTAAGTCATTTAATACCCTTTCTTCCCCGTTCTGATGCTCGGTTTGACCTAAGTACATATGAAGCTGAGTTGACAACACACTCAGTTCTGCTGCAGTGTTTTCCCTCTGGTCTGCATCGCCCTCTGCTGGCTGCTCACTGACATTACAACAGTCTGATTCTCTTCATAACATTAACAGGACCTGAAGTCTCTGAACAGAAACCTCCTGATTTTATATTCAAGGATGTTCTTAAGTGATTTCCTGCTAAAACAACTTAGTCTGGTAAAAACAACAAACACAACAAAAATGTAGAAAGTAAAATACTACCAACTAACATGATTTAAAACAAAAACTGTCTTCAAAAAATATTGAATATATTATGAATATTATAATTTTAATTTTTAAACCAAAACACACAAAAACAACAAAACACAAACTAAAATAAAATAAAATAAAAATATGTGACATTTTAACAATTTATGTAAGTTTCATCAGGAAAATATATTTAAAGTATAAAAGTACTGTAAAATGTCCCCTGTGACTGTTAAATATTCTATTATCAGATTATTCTTCTTCATATACTAATGCAAAAGCTGGATTTTACTGTCATAGCTGTTGAGGTGGAGCTGATTTGATTAAATTATTATTTTCATTATAGATTAATCTGCTGATTAATTTCTCTATTAAGTAAGTGTTTGTTTTTTTAAAATTAGTGTAAAGAGTCTGAACGTTTGAACGGAAAATCAGCAAATCCTCACATTTGAGACCATGAAATGTTTTTACACTTAAACCATTATTAAAATAATTGCCAATTAATTTCAACTAATCATTTTTAGCTGTACTTGTGTAAACTGTTGTGTCCTTTAATTTATAAGAAAATAACAATAAGTTATAATAATAAATATTTTAATCATACTGAAGTAAAGTGAAGTAAAATTTCTGCGTGACAATAGTAGAAAGTGGCATGAAAAGAAAAGTTAAATCACCTTAAATTTGTACATAAGTACAGTACTTGAGTTAGTGTACTTGAAAAATGTCTATAATGAAAAACAAATGAACTCAAGAGAATAAAAGAACATTTTATGAGCTGAAGTGTAATTTTTCTCATTATTTAATAAATTATCAGTTAAATTCTGTATTTTACTGAACGTATTCATTCAACTTTCGTTTCATATTTCTCCATTTAATAATAAAATTTAATCAACACTCCATAACAGACAGCAGCATAACAGCGGATATATTACTGACCTAATATTCAGATCAGCTGCTGCCGTCTGATCAGCTGATGGAGGTTTAACATTCCCACTCCATGCAAGACATGGGCTGCGGTCAAAAAAGTCTAAAAAGTTTCCTTTCCTAACCACTTTTCTTTGACCTCGATGGAAAACATTGTGAGGTCAAGGAAAAATGATAAGGAGAATACATAAGGACTTAGGAAAAGACAACCGCAGGGCTCAGAGAATTCGACTGATCTTATCTAGGAAATGTAATTATGCACAGTGGATGCTACTGACGGGGCCTACCATGGTGAAACTACGATGTTCTGAAGATGCGTTACCTTACAGTGTTGTTTTAACGCAGACCATCTAAAGGTGGACAACACGGTGGAAAATAATACTTCATTACCGAGGTTGCAAAAAGGCATTTAGGGTGGAATTAATATTTTCCGCTGCGTTGTCCACCTTTAGACACCAAATAATCTAAATGGTTGTCACACTGAGAATGCTTGCTGACACTCAGCCTCCTGCCCACCCCGATTTATCAACATGAATCCCAAATCTTGTATATAAATAATACATTACATTTCCTCAGGAGGTCATCCAGCTTGATCCTCACCTTTAACTTTTATAATTTTATTAGTAACAGCTCGCATATGGGTTTCAATTATTGTTGACAGTTCAAAACAAGTTATGGCATAAGAGAGAAAAGGCAAAATAGACGATGGTAACTTACTGATCGATGTCCTTTATCCGTCAGGTCATCGGATTTCTTTTTTTTTATTGAAGAAAATTCAAATACAACTCTTGAAACATAAAATGGTGCTAAAACAGTATCAGATTACAGCAAAGCAAAAGAAACCAAACTAAAAGAAAGAAGGAAATTGTGAGCGTCCTATTCAAGAATCATAAATGAGTCCAATAAAGAAAAAAGTTTGTGGATATTCTTGTCAGTCATGTATTGCAAGAATTTAGCAAAATACGCCTGACGGATTTTATTGTTTGAGTTTGAGAACGTGCGTCGCTTTAAATTCTGCTGCCACAAGTAATTGTGGAATCTCCTTTCGTAAAGGAAAGTCCGCTGTATCCTACGCTAAAGGAGATAAGAAAGGAAGCATTGAAACAACTTTCCTTAAAATTCGACCAAAATCTCAAAACGTTTTGCACCGGTTTGCAATGTTTTCGGGTTGAACGACATGTTTCCTTGCAACGTTCCTCAACAGCCTTCAAGGTACGTTTTCTCCCGTTTGGTTGGCGTGTCACAGGTGTTCCCTGAACCAGCTGCAACAAGTCTGTAAACACAACGTGGTTAAAAAGGCAGGAAAACGCAGGGCGCTTGAGTACACGACAGGGCTGTTTCTGTTTTGCTACATTTTGTCAGCGCTGAACTCGCCCCTCTAATCATGGCTGCCACTTAAACACTTCCGGGTCACTTTAGTCAGTGAAGAACCGTCCTAAGGAGCACGATGAAGCTCTGCCTAACTCCATGTCCGATCAGTCAGAACACCTGGACACACCTGTTCACTTTTTAATCTCATTGTACAAACCCGGGCACTGTTTAAAGAAAAGGTCAGAGGTCAGATGAATAAAAACCTGAACAGCAGTGTTTTTGGTACATTGACTGTTTTTTTTTATTCCAAACTTGTCTATATATTGAACATCAGAGGGCTGGTCCCCTCCTACAATCACCCCACACGTCAATATCAATAATAATGATAACAATAGAATCATCAGAATAATATCCATCTGTTGTCTCTGTCCTACTGATGAGCTGAGCACTGCTGGTACAAATCTGAGGGAGGAGCCGAAAAATAAAATAAAACAGCAGACAATACGATGCAACGCACCACCGGGATTCATTCAATATCACACACACACACATACACACACACATACACACTTCGTCGTCTGTGGCTCATTTTCTGAAGATGTCAACAGCAAATAATAAAACAAACAAAAACTACAGGCACTGCTCTTAAACAAAACCATGTTTCCAAAGTGTTTCAATAAAAAAATGGAGGAGTTGATTTCCATTTGGCTCCGTGTTGTTCAGACCCTGCAGGCGGGCCACGGTGAAGAATGCGGAATTGACAATATCAGCACTTGTGTAGCGTAATCAGTCGATGCGATTTGTTGACGTACAGATCTTGGAGGTGTCTTTTGGACTGCGACATCCCAGCGTGGTGATCGAATCATCGTGACATCAGTTTAAACGGACTCAAGGTTACCATGAAAAAGAGGAATTTAAAAAACAAAGAAAACAAGCAATACTCGTTGGCAGGAAATACAATCACAAATTTAGTTTTTTTCTTTTGCAGTTTGCCCTCCAAATTTACCTATAAATGTGTGTGTGTGTGTGTGTGTGTGTGTGTGTGTGTGTGTGTGTGTGTAGTATGTATCCGAGCTCCACTGACTTCCTGTTTTGAAAAAGAAAATTACACCTGCGCTTTGATCACAGGCACAAAAACAAATTCACCCAACTGTACTGAGGTAGTTCCTCTGCTTTTAGGGACTGTATGAAAATGGCTGCATTGGTGAGAGGGGGTGAACCTTATGTTTTAGTTTTTAAAAAGAAAGCAGCCCCCCCCCCCCCCCCCCCCCCCCCACCC
>NC_060158.1:1886468-1892873 GCF_021292245.1 Micropterus dolomieu | reverse complement strand
AAAAGCCCCCCCCCCCCCCCCCCCCCCACAACAAAAATCTAAACTATAAAGCAGTTTTCACTTGCTACAACCTGCTTCACCACAGAAAACAAACTGAATTTGAGATGATGTACTCACTTTAAACCTTTAAATTGTCACAATAGCCACCAATTTCCACAATATAAGATAAATTAGTTTACAACACACGACAATAAATCTCACAAAGGAAGGTTTAAATAAAATATAAATCTGCTATGAGAAAATAAAAGTCCTCCCCTGCTCTCCCAAAAACATCTAAAAAGACGACACTTCAGCCAAAAGAGCTGCTCTGAATATTTTTCGTAGAGTCCCTGACAGTCGGCTTCGGCTTCACAAAAGTACTTTTAGATCGGTCAGCACGCTCGGCTGTGTCTTGGCACTGTGTTTCCAATCGTAAACTGGCTGTGGCCCAGATATGGCTGCCAGATTTGTGGCCAATACCGGACCAGAAATTTAGCTGATTTGGCTGAATTATTCAACACAAGTCTGGCATGAGCGTGAAAACTATTCTTGTCAGATTTAGCTTGCTTTTAAGATATTTTAGCTACATATGATTGATTTATGACTTTTACTTTGAAAAGGCAAAGCAGCAGATGCTTCCTTGTTCTTTGGCGGCTTGTGAACAGTTCAAATAGTTCAACCTTCAAAGGAATAGTTAGGAACATTTTGGAAAATACGCACATTTTCTTTGTTTGTGAGAGTGAGTTTTTTGGTTTTCATGTCAGGACCAAGCGGGAACCTCCGGGTCTAAAAAGGGAAGCCAATGCAAAAGTACCTTAAAGCTGCTTTCTCTCTAACGGCCGGCAGGGGGCGACTCCACTGGTTGCAAAAAGAAGTCCAGTCCCTATAGAAATAATGATATATGGCTACTTCTCAGCTGATTTATTCCCTCAGTAAACACTTTCCTGATGAGTTTATGGTCTCAGTCGCTAGTTTCAGGTCTTCTTCAACACAGCATGATGTTCATTTAGTAAATTATGGTCCCATTTAGAGGAACAGAGACCATTTAATTTAAGCCTGTTTTTCGCAAGCCAAAATTAGCATCCCGGCTAAAATCACCTTGCTAACCAAGCTAGCTGGCGCCACTGTCATGTCCAATTATCGTCACGACTGCTGGTTGCAAATAATCAAGATGGCAGCGGCCAAAATGCCAAACTCAAGGCTTAAAAACGGTAGTCTACCAACGGAGGACGTCACGGTGACTACATGTGTATGATCTTTTATACAGTCTATAATCAGCACGTGGTTAGCCTAGCTTAGCATAAAGAATGGATGCAGTAGGAAATTGCTAGCTTGGCTAAAGAGCACTAATTAAGTTGTTTGTTTAATCTGTACAAAAATAATAATTTAAGGGGAGCCTGTCCTTATGCTAAGCTAGGTTAACCACCTCCTCACTCTTGCTCCGTACTAAACACACCATGTTATCCATCTGAACATCTGATTCTTGGAAAGAAAGCGACTGACCGTATTGCCCCAAATGTTGAAACTATTCATTTAAAAACAGGAGATAATACTAGTTTCTGATAGGCTCTCTGTTAAACTGTTAAAACTGTTCAACCAGACACCGAAACCAAAGGTCCTCTCACAAATATAAATAATGAACTTGGTGAGGAAAGATTTACTTTGTCTGACATTTTAAGATTTCTGATTGTGCGTCCTTTACTTAGTGAATTAGATGCTGCATGGAAAAGAAGAACTACCCCAGCACAGCTCGGTACACTTCAGGTGATGCATCCGTTTTCCTGCTTCGTGGATCACAGCACCGGTTGGTCACGTTTCCAGACGTCAGGTCAGCAGGAGTCTGCACAAACAGCGACAGGGTTTATAAGAGCTACATCCTCCAGAGACGTCCAAACGACGGACAGGTGACCATGATCACTGTACAGCTGCTCTGCTGCTACCGTGTGTGTGTGTGTGTGTGTGTGTGTGTTGGTCTCCTTCTATACAAACACCTGGTTCAGTATTCAAACAGTAAACACAAGCCTTTCTCTCTTGGTGTCTCTGAATCCTCCTCACTTGGCACGGAGTGTGATGATTGGCCGAGGCAAGAGGTGGAGGACTGAATGTGGCCGAAACAATCAAGACCCCAGGATTGTGTCCATTTGGCAGGCACTTCCTGTTTGTCCGTCCGCTGCGGCACCGCGATCCAAAGACCTCGGCTGGTTTAATCCAAAATGTAAGGTTTGGTTTACAGTGGTTTAATCCGTCCACCCCTATGAAAAGGTTACTGGTATGATCCATTGAAACTGGCTGGGTCTTTATGAACGGCCCTGCAAATGGGTCAAAATGGTTTTTCCCATCCGCCCCTGCTGATAGGCCAGTTTGGACTGGTCATTGGGGCCAAAAAGTAAAGTTCACTGACCTTTGACCCCTCTGATGACGGCCCACACAGCGTCTTTTTGCTCAGTCGTGCCCCCCTAGTAAGTCCATAGGTGGGCGTGTCGGCGTTTTAGGAGGGGGAAGAGGCCGGGGCGGTGGCGCCGGCTTGTTATTGCCCCGCCGCGGGCTTGCTGTGCCCCCGTCGCTGTCAGCTCTGTCTGCTGGGATGGGAGGAGGCGGCGGTGGGAGGCGGGGCAGCGACATAGAGCCATGGTGGTAGTGGAGGTGGTGGTGGGGGTGGGGGTTGTGGCGATGGTGGTGACCCGGCGTCGCCATGGAGGGAGGGATCCGGGAGCAGGAGGAGGCGGAGGACGATGAGGAGGGGGGGGGAGGTGGGGGAGGAGTATGTGTGGCCGGCCGCAGGCTCTGGATCCGCCGGCACTCTTGGCAGATTCGCACGTGGCTGCAGCCATGCAGGACGCTGCGCTGCGGTGCGGGAGGAGCCACCAGGGCTGACGCCGGAGGAGGTGGCGTGCCGGTAGTGGCGTTGGCGCCTAGTGGGTCTTCAAGGAGCCTCTGTGGCCCCGGGCCCAGATCAGGGCCTCCTCCCATACCTCCCCCAAGGCCCGCCAACCCGCCTGTCAGCGGGCCGGCGCCGCTGTACAGTTTGCCGTTGCTGAGACGCATCTCACGGACCAGACGTATGGGGCGCGGGGCGGCCAGAGCCAGGCGGGAAGGGTGACGCAGAACTCCGCCCCCAGCGCTGCTCAGAGGCCGGCGCCGACGGGGGCGAGAGTTTTTCTTGCAGGAGACGGCATTTCGAAACTCCGTCAGCATCTCCTGACAAACAGAGACCTGAGAGAGGAGCACACACAGAAACATGAAACATGAGCGCACATCTAAGACAACACGGTGTTCAGAAGCTGCTGTAGAGGTGCACTGCCAGGGAACAGCTGACCCCAAAAGTCACAAACCAACACACACAGTTTAATAACTGCTCCAAAATGAAGTGTGGAAATCAAAGTTGTGTTCTTGCTGGACAGTTTGTCTCTGCTGCCACCACACAAGGAAACAGACTGCTTGAGTACGTCGATATCAGACTCTTTTAAATAAAAATCGGATCTTTTCTTTCCTCGTATTAATCATGTTGGTATTTGTGTTCAGACTAATTCATTTAATCTTTATGCTCATGTTCTGAAATAATATAGCAAACCTGCTGTGGCAGGTTTTAAAAGCGTTAACATTTTCTCAATGTTAAATATTAATACACACGTTTTTTTATTTTAATATCAGTATTCTTACTTTGGCAATATTGTATCTGGATATGATCGTGCCAATAAAGCCCTTTTGAATTTGAGAGAGGAAGAAAATGTGTGCCTTCGCATATGATGGAGGGGAAATAGAGTGAATGTGTGAGTGAGCGAGACGTGAACACATTATGCTCTGGATGTTTTTATCTTAATGCTCTGCAGTTTCCCACCTCAAACTAGTGTTATCTGTAAATATTGTATGAGTGTGTGTGTGTGTGTGTGTGTGAGTGTGTGTGTGTGTGAGTGTGTCCTATCATCTGTCATATAAAAAACTGTTGGGGCCGAAAGTCAAATAAATGGCAGATAAATGAAGAGCAAATGAAAGTCAGAAACTGTATCTGCAGAGGACGAATAAATGGTCACACCAGACGGCTGGAATACAGATACGAGTAAAGAGAGAAATACAACTCCGTCCCAAAGCACAGCTTCCTGTTTGGGCTGGAATTAAATCATTTTCGAAGCATTGAAGTCTCTTTTAGCTTCTTATTAAAGCCACACTAATACATATTTTACATTACACGCTATGAAGCCAATGTGTTAATGAGGGGAACCTCAACTTGTTTGTTTCTAGTGTATGTGCACAAGTGCTGCAACACAACACGATTTCTTTACTCCAGTTTCAGTCTGTTCCACTGATGATGGCAGTATAAGGTTGCACCTGCATTCTCAGTGATTTTCACACATTATTTTCACACAGTATTTTCAGAACAGGTGGTCAGTAAAAAGATCAACCTTCTAATACTAAGAACGCATTTTTTATTTGGAATTAAAAGTTTAGTGTGACTTTGTTTAAATACATAAAAAAATGAGCAAACGTGAGGATTTGAGCGACTCTGATGAGGGTCAAACTGTGATGGCTAGACGAAGGAACAGCAACAGGGCCAGAGATGCACATGGGGAGCGAAGCCTGGCCCGTGTGATCCGATCCAACAGACGAGCTATTGTGGGTCAAACAGCTGATCGATTGGTGTAAGCTATTTGGTAAAAGACAACAATCTAGCAACATGCTTTAATTTAGACACAAACAGTTAGTCATATCAAATATTTCTACTTAATACTCTGACAAGTAATCAGCTTTTCACCAAGTTCAAACAATAAAAAAATGACTCAACAACTGTGACAGTCCTTTAAAAAAAGAATTATAAAAACATTTTCCTGACGCTTTTATCCAAAGCGACTTACAACTAGGGATTAAGTGTCTTGCTCGAGGACACATAGTGGAGGTCGTGGTATACTGTCTGTAGAAAATCCAGCGTTCAACACATTTGTAAGGCCTCTGGGATAAACACAATGCTTTTGGGGGAGAAACAAGGTATTTAAAACTTGTACCACCCTGTACTCCATTGTATTCACATTTCCCCAACTTCTGCCAGACACATTTGGAAACTTTGGGACCAAGGATGTCACTTTGTGTAAAAAAAAAAATGGTGCGGACAAAAAGATCCTTGAACTGTGAAATTTGGAGTATTAAACACTTCATTTCCTGCATTCTGGTGAATGTTTCTGCACCAATTTATGGTAGAAATGTTTTTATTTATTTAAAAGGAAACACAGGCAGCAGACATTACAAAATATATAACAGAAGCTCTCAGGCATTCTGTGCTGCTTTCAGATCTGTTTCTCCGGTAGATCAACTTTTCTCCTGTAATATCCTCCCTGCTGAGGCAACACACATGCAGGCATGATTTAGTCTTCTCTCCTCTTTTGTCATGTTCACAGGGAGAGAACGGAAAAAGTGGCCTAAAAGAAACTGTGTCAAAAAGTTGTTAAAGTTGCCGATTGGTGCTGCACGTTTTTGGGTCATCTGATCAGTCGCTTGGTTTCTTTTTGGCTTAAATTACTTCTTTTGGACAACGCACATTTGTTTCTTCTATATTTTAATTGCACTGCATGTTTTCTTCATGAGCAAATAAACCTTTCTAAAGGCATTTTCATTTGTTATTTAACTGTAAGCTATATTTCAGACTGTTTTTCAACAAATTATGCTTTAAAAAAGTGACGGGGACAAAATCAGCCATTTCAAAAAGTGGTGGGGACACGTCCGCAGCGTCCCCAACGTCCCCAGTGTCCCCAGTGTAAATGACACCTATGTTTGGGACTCCATTATAATTCGGAGGTCTTTGATTTTGAAGAAAAAAACCAGCAACAACATGGGTTTAATGATGGAGTCAGTGAGCAGGCTGGAAGAGCTTAAATTGTGACTTTTTGTATGAACTTTTGAATCAAGCACATTCTGATCATCATACTGCATCAAATGAAAACACACACAGACACACAGGCGGATGACCTACTGAGGTGTTTGAGCTGAGGCTGAGGCCGGGGGCGGGGCAGGAGGAGGAGGACGAGAGAGGAAGAGGAGGAGGAGGAGGAGGAGGAGGATGATGAAGGTTTACCTCGTCCGTCTCTGCGGAGCGGCGAGTCGACCACACAAACTCCATGATGGCGACGAAGACGGCGATAATGAGGCCGCAGATCAGGACCACAAAAATCCCGCCGATGTTCTCCATGCCGAGACCTGGAACGCACATAAACACAGTAACGTACAGTAGAGTGACAACTAAGTTAATGAAACCCTGTTTCGATTTTTTCTAAAACTATTTCTTTATGTGTCACCTCCGTGACGCATTATCTAAAGATATAGTTTCCCTGGATGGCATCGCCTTGGCCTCCAGCACCACTGTGAGGAATCTTGGAGTTATCTTTGATCAGGACATGTCGTTTAAGTCTCACATTAAGCAAATTTCAAGGACCGCCTTTT
>NC_060158.1:1885255-1886448 GCF_021292245.1 Micropterus dolomieu | reverse complement strand
TGCATGCCAAAGTTAGTCATGGAGTTCCTCAAGGATCTGTCCTCGGACCAATCCTCTTCATTTTATATATGCTTCCTTTAGGCAATATTATCAGGAAACATTCCATAAGCTTTCATTGTTATGCAGATGATACTCAGTTATATCTATCGATCAAGCCAGATGAAACTCATCAGTTAGCTAAACTTCAAATGTGCCTTCAGGATGTTAAAACCTGGATGACCTGTAATTTTCTCATGTTAAACTCAGATAAAACTGAAGTTATTGCTCTGGGACCTAAGCACCTCCGTGACGCATTATCTAAAGATATAGTTTCCCTGGATGGCATCGCCTTGGCCTCCAGCACCACTGTGAGGAATCTTGGAGTTATCTTTGATCAGGACATGTCATTTAATTCTCACATTAAGCAAATTTCAAGGACCGCCTTTTTTCACCTACGTAATATTGGAAAATCAGGAACATCCTGTCTAAAAATGATGCAGAAAAACTAGTCCATGCATTTGTTACTTCTAGGCTGGATTACTGCAATTCCTTATTATCAGGCTGCTCGAAAAAGTCCATTAAGACTCTTCAGCTGATCCAGAATGCTGCAGCACGTGTTCTGACAGGAACCAGGAAAAGAGATCAAATTTCTCCTGTTTTAGGTTCTTTGCATTGGCTTCCAGTAAAATCCAGAATAGAATTTAAAATCATTCTTCTTACCTACAAAGCTCTTAATGGTCAGGCACCATCTTATCTTAAAGAGCTCATAGTACCTTACTACCCCACCAGAGCACTGCGCTCCCAGAATGCAGGGTTACTTGTGGTTCCTAGAGTCTCCAAAAGTAGACTAGGAGCCAGAGCGTTCAGCTATCAAGCTCCTCTCCTGCGGAACCAGGTTCCAGTTTGGGTTCAGGAGGCAGACACCATCTCCACATTTAAGAGTAGGCTTAAGACTTTCCTCTTTGATAAAGCTTATAGTTAGGGCTGGCTCAGGTTAGTCCTGAACCATCCTTTAGTTATGCTGCTATAGGCCTAGACTGCCGGGGGATTTCCTATGATGCACTGAGCTCCTCTCTCCTCTACTTTCTCTCCCTCTGTATGCAACCTCATCCCATTATTGGATGTTACTAACACAACTTCTCCCCTTTCTGGTAGTCTTGTGCTTTCTCGTCCCTCTCCTCTCTCCTCCTATCACTTCCTGCAGGTTTTCTGGC
>NC_060158.1:1858416-1885155 GCF_021292245.1 Micropterus dolomieu | reverse complement strand
TCTATTGATCGACTCCAGACTGTCCAGAACTCAGCTGCCAGGCTTTTAACCAGAACAAAGAAATATGACCACATTACTCCTATTTTAGCTTCATTACACTGGCTCCCAGTATGTTTTAGAATTGACTTTAAAATTCTATTGATCACTTTTAAAGCTCTTCATGGCCTCTCGCCTTGTTATATTTCTGACCTTTTAGTCCCATACGCACCAGCACGTACCTTGAGATCCTCGGGCAGAGGTCTGTTGTCTGTTCCAGAGTCTCGACTGAAAACTAAAGGGGACAGAGCGTTTGCTGTCAGGGCCCCGAGGCTCTGGAACAGCCTGCCCGAGGAAATCAGGTCGGCTGAGTCAGTGAACTCTTTTAAGTCCCTTCTTAAAACATACTTTTATAGGAGAGCCTTTCCCGATCTTATTTGACTTTATTTTATCCCTTTTTATTTTATTGTATTTTACTAATTTTATATTAATCTGTATTTTAGTATTTTCAATGTTTTCATGCTTTTATCTTGTATTGTTTTTGTATTATTGTCTTTTGGGTATTATTGTCTTTACACTTGTTAAAGCACTTTGTAACTTGTTTTTGAAAAGTGCTCTACAAATAAAGATTATTATTATTATTATTAAAAAGCAGAGACAGTGTGTGACTGTTTTAGTCTACAATTATATAGGCTTTAAAAGGCTCATAATCCTCAAATACAGAGCAGGGAAGTCACACCCTTTAGTGGTTCCCAAAATAGTCTGGACCTGATCAGTAACACCAACTATTAATTCATATTCAAAATTTCAGCCCTTGGAAGTGAGCCTAAAATGTCAGACACTGAAGCACTTTAGCAAATGTTACTAAAAGATGAGTGACAGGAACAACCATATTTTACAAAAAAAGTGTAAATTACAAATTATAAACCACATGAACTTCTAATAAACTGTCTGTCCTTTAAGTTAATATGAGAAAATGCAAAGTAAAGTTTGAATGAATTGAATTTGTTTTTATGACTTTGTTAGACGGGCAATGTTAATAAGTCTGGGTTGGGGACACCCCACCAAAAAATTCTGGCACATATGAGTTTTCAACAGACTTTTAAAAAAGTATTAAAATGTCATCACTGAGACAATTTAGCACACAGACACTGTGGTTTTTTATGAAGTAATTTTTTTTCTTGAAAATCTACCCTAGGAATAGAAAAAGTCCCACAATAAAAGACTCACCCATATACACACTGAAAGTTTTGCATTACAGAAATCCCAATGGTCTTACATCACACATCCTGACGACAGTTGATGGAGCTTCGCCTGATATGTAGTGTGGCAGACCAAGCAAAGCGGCAGTCCTTCTCTCATTTGTATCCTACGAGACAAAGAAACATGCAGTAAGATGAAAATAAATGTTTTAGCAAAGAAGATAAATTTTGCCTAATGTTATGATCATCTGCTCTCCACTTACATCTTTCTGAAGGCAGTCCAAAATGTCTTTGAGTGATTGCTTCTTTCCAGTCTTGGTTGCTGCTTTGTTCACCTCCAGCAGTCTTGGGACCAGGCCATCAAGTCCGTCGAGATAAGATTCCAGAAGGTCTTTGGTGAGGAATCTCTTGAACTACGCCCTGATCTGAGAAGAGACAGATAGAAAATATAAGTCCAACACAATTCTGAACTGGACACAGTATACAGTATCAGACAAAACATGCTTCAATCTCTCGACTGAGTACCTGTCTCTCATGGAACAGTGCTGGCCATCTGGAAATGACTTCTGTGATGAGTGGCTGATGTCCACTAATCTCTTTTCTGCGCTGGGAAAACATAGCAACCATCAGGTCTTCTACCAGCTGGTGATCAGGGTCTCTTTTCAACATTTCAGCCTCCATCATATTGCGCTTCTCCCCCATGTTTTCAGGACTCTGTCCTTCAGGTGGATCTGGACAGTTGACCTCACCCTTCTTTGACTTCTTCACACTTTTTCCCTTCAAACCTCCTCCTTTTCTTTTGTTTACCACCACCTCAGGGCATCCTGCTGCACTTAACTTTTGCCAATAGTTTCCAAGCTTAAATTTCAGGCTGTCAAACCATGAGTACCATCCCTTTTCAGACCCTTCAGACTAGGATGCTTCTCTGCAAGTGCTTTGGCTACATTCTCATAGTGATGCCTCTCAGGATAAGCACTAATTTTTGACATACTGTCGGCCAGTGTCTCAAGGATATCAGTCTTTAAACCTTTAGGAATCACCATTACAGATCCATCCTTAGCATACCTACAACTGGCTTCTTTCAGCTGGAGCTCCACATCATGTGAGAACTGTGGAATCGGGAAGGGGTCAGGCCATTCAACACAATCTCCACTACTAAGAGAAGGGAGGCTGCAAGTGTCAAGTGAGAATCTCACTTTCACAGTTGCCCGTCCCACAGGAAGGTCTTTGATGTCGGTTAGGTTGCACAACTGATTATTGAAATCAGAAATCAGAAATTTCTTTTTCTGATATGACACGCAGCAGCATTGTAGACTACTTTTACCTGAAAAGACAAAGAGAAAAATATACAGTTTTAAATGTTTACTATAACCTCTTCATGTCAGTCCCTGTCACACACACACATCTATCCTCAAACAAGTTGTTCCACATTATTTAAGTATCAGTGAACAGAACATGGAATCTGATATTTTCTATTCTGAGTTTGGCCACTTCCATATTTGGTCTTAAATCTGATACTGACAAGATTTTTCACAATGCAACCTCAGTCTGAACAGTCAATCTGAAGTCAAAGAGATGGGTCACCTGAACTGAAACTGTTGCCATGAGACACTAACAGTTGTAGTTAAAAGTAGCTTTCAATATGTAGACATTTTCAGGCAATTTGTTTCTACAAAGCCATCCAGGTCACAAGCTCATCACTGTGGTAACAACTCCAAATCCGCACACTATGTAGTAGCCATTGTTCGACAACAAGACACAACTCAACTAAAAATTTTGCTGTCTTTCTCTCTTTATCCTTATCCGTTTTATTATGTGCTCACAAATGATCTGGCTCAACTGCAGATCCTTGTAAAAAGGAAACTTTCAACACTGAATTTAGTGGCCTCTATGTTTAATTATGTACTAATAATATTATCTGACAGACATGTAGTAAGACTTTTCCTCACAAGATGGAAACTTTTATGTAAAAGGTTCAATAATGAAGCAAGAAGCAGGGAGCTCGTGCTCCCTGCAGAAAGAAGCATTGCCTTTGAATACTTTGTTCCATTTAGAAAGATGTAAGGGGTCAGTCCAACTCTGTCAACATCACTGAATCTACTCAAGATAGCTTGTCTGACAGCAGTGTCTAAGACATCCAGGCACACATAAGACACCTTTGCAGTCTCAGTCTCAGGCTTGAAAAGGATTGGCATTTCAAGATAATGTGCCAATATAAGTTGATGTCTTGAAGCCAGGGTAAGCTGAATGTTTTTGAAAACTGTTGGCATCACGCACAACCTTTTAAAAGAAAGAATGTTTAGCCTTCAAACCGGATTGTCCAACACTCAACTGGAGGTCCAAACTTCTGAATAAATATGGGTAAAGCTCAATAAAGTGATGTTTGGAACGCAACCTGTTATTCGGGAAAACTGTCAGCAGCAACTGTCTGTGGTCCGATATTTTTGATTGTAAATTACAAAGTGAGTCTGGAGTGAAATATGTCAACAATAACTGTGTGAAAACCTGTCAATCTGTTAAGAGGACATTCTCGTTTTACACCATCAACAGACACAAGTTCACTCTGCTTCAACACATTCACAGCTTCACCATATAACTCTGGTGTTCGTAAAAAACAAAGTTTCCACTTCTGACATCACAAGTCTGTATTTCTTCACGACTACTCAGACAAAACCTACAAAACTTGTCCACATTAAAGGACTCTTGGAATCCACCTAAGGCGTGTGCAGCCAAGTTGTCTGCAGCCACATACAAGATTGTCCCTTTAACATTAACAACAAGTTTCTCAACAAACACACCAACTGTTTCTAGATGTTCAATGTCTTTTATCATTATGGCTTCACAACACTACTACAACCATAAATCTTGATATGTTCAGTCTTGCACAGTAAAGCTAGGTGGACTGATGAAAGTGATGACTTGTATCTTCTTGGCAAATTGGCAAGAGTCCAGTACACAGCACAGACTTTGTGTTTTTCCCGGAGGTCCCCAAGGGATTACAAATTTCAAAATCTTCAATGTAGAAGGTTATGCATTAACTAAAATCTTGACATGAGATAACAGGATTACTTTATAAGTTGTCAACATCAAGACATGACCTGTAGTGACCAGACTGTCCAACTGGTTTGTTTACTCTCAGTACATGCAGTATTTCTTCTCTTTTGAGTATACCAGAAAGTAATTTTAGAATAGGGACATAAATGACAGTATGAGACCTTTTTTGTGTACTCATCTTTTTCTTTGCTGGGTTTCCCTCGTGTAATAAACAAGAGGCACAAAAATCATTAGTCTGTATCTTAGATTATTCAATAATTTATTTATATACAAAAAGGTACAAAATATATGAATATGATATAATACAGATTAGATAAAGTTATAATTAAAATAAAATAATAAAAATAATGGAAAAATAGAATTGTAGCTAAGATCTACTTTGTTACTTGGACAATTTAGGGAGTTTTATCCTCCTATTCAGAACCTAGATAAAAATCCTGAAGATTACTCAAAGACCCTCAATTTCATTCAGATTAGCCTACTAGAATCATTGGACATTAAACTTTACATTCTATTAATATTAAATAATTCAAGTCTTAATTTCCTAATTCTTAAAGAGAGATTACTGACCCAATTTTGTCGGAGACCCATTCCCTCCCACTCTCTGGAATAAAAGTCTATCGGCCACTCCTTGTTGCCTCCAATATAAACCCCCCAAAACTACAGCCACGTAGGCAACATGGCTGATTCCTAACTGCGTCATCTCTCTCCTAGTATCCTAGGTCCTTTCCCGTGTTATTAAAGTTCCCGTGTTATTAAAGTTAAACTCTTGATGGCAATCACGGTTTTCACAAGAATTCAAAGATAAGACACAAATTTAGGCAAAACGGTATCATTTGTTTGTTCTCTTAACATGAATATTCTACATATACATTTCTATAACATCCTATGACGACTGTGATTACAGTAAACACTCTAAACTTTCAAGTTTCCACACCCAATGTTTTCTCACTTCCAGGAAGGCGTCAACTGAGGCATTCCCGTGTGAACGTAGGTTGACAGGTCGACTTCTCATTCTACAGGCTATCTTAAACATTTCTAAATGACCTTCACATTCATTTAGATATACATTTTTTTGTACATTTTTCCCAACTCCTCTCTCAAGTTTGTCTCTCTCTCATGTGCTGAGTGTTCCCAAAAGTTATTTGTATCTTGTTTTATGGTTTAAAATGTCAAATGACCTTCCATTTCCCGTCATGCGTACACAAAACTTTTTTCAGTAATCACTTTCACAGCTGCATCTCCATACAGCTCACGGTTTTTGGTAACAACAACCAATGAAAATATCTTTTTGGCAGTAGCTCCCTTAGCTATAGACGACAGGAAACATCCGTATCAGCACAGTTTTTCTCTTAAATTGTTTAATTATCTTTCCCCTACCTCATGACTGTTATTTATAAATGGTTTCTCTGGACGTAGTTCTTTAATTACCACACTCAAAACATATTCAACAGGTTCAATAACAGAAAAGTTTTTTCTATTAAAATGATTGCCTTTTATATTCTGTGCCTAGAGGTCCCTCTCTTGCAAGCAAAGTGAGTGGGTTTGAACTCTGTAATGCTTCAGTCAACGGTGATGTCAATTCCTCAGATGTGCAATTATGCACCGTCAGAATAGTTTTTAATTGCCTGCCTAGTTATTTGTACAGCACCTTCACCAATATCAAATAAGTCATCCACAATTTCTTGAACTGCTGACTTTGACACATGAAGGACTGCTTGCAGCCCAAGTATTATGTACAGGCTGAAAAACAGGTTCTGGCGACAGTAAACCTGGTTACACTAAATCATCCCCTTCATCGTCTACAAAGGCCTGACTGTGACACTTCACCATAAGTTCAGGTCTGAAATTGACAAAAGTAGCAGCATGATGAGACCGACTTTTATGGGCAGTAAAAGTTAAGAATACCCTAAACGTAGAAGAGCACCCTACAAATGGGCAATTCACAGTCTCTCGATTTCTCAAATGTTTCTTTAGATGAAGAAAATATTGCTTGATGTTGGTTGGAGCTGAAAAAGTACAAAGTTCACAGTGTATTTCACAGTGATTTGATGCTTTTTTGTGCTCCTTTATATGTTTTGCAAAATCCACATGGGATTGGAGGACTGTTAGTCAGTTTGGGTAAATGCAGCTCAAGCCCTGTCTTTCACGTCCATAAATGTCTTTGTAGTGACTCACTGTTTTTTCATTGTAAGTGGCAACATTGCAAAACTTACAACTCCATACATACAGTACATTAACTGAATAAAGCATTAAAGCCATAGCCATTTGAACTGAAAACATGACAAAGACATAATCTGTACAAAATTATACCAAAAAGGTACTCCCATTTAGGAGAGGTTTACACCACAACTTCAACACGCACTTTCACCACCTTTCACAAATATAGACAAGGCAAATATTGACAATTTCTTACTATTTTCTAGATATTACAAACATTAATTGTGCATTTTCTTTTTAACCTTTCTATCATTTGATGCTTTGGCGATCTCTTTTTTTGAATGCAGTTGATATTGACTATCAGATACAGCGGCTCAGGTGAGTCCTGAACCATCCCTTAGTTAGGCTGCTATAGGCCTAGACAACCGGGGCACTTCCCATGATGCACTGAGCTCCTCTCTCCTCTTCTTTCTCTCCCTCTGTATGCAACCTCATCCCATTATTGCATGTTACTAACACAACTTCTCCCCTTTCCGGTAGTCTTGTGCTTTCTCGTCCCTCTCCTCTCTCCTCCTATCACTTCCTGCAGGTGTTTCTGGCTCTGGAGCTGTGGAGTCTGGATCTGTGGTTGCGGGTCACCTGCTGCCCCCGTGTTCCTGCTCGACACCCTCTGCTGCAACGACTATTGTTACTAGTCCTATTGTTATTATTGTTATTATAATCATTAACATTACGATTGTTATCATTAACACTACTATAAATATCTACACCATTTTTTCATTCAGTCTATAGCAACATCACCTTCACTGTCTCCTAGTGCTGCTCTTGGTGGGAACTGTTGGGCTTCTGTAAATATCATCACAGAGTACGGTCTAGACCTGCTCTTTTATGAAAAGCGCTGTGAGATAACTGTTGTTGTGATTTGGCGCTATATAAATAAAAATGAATTGAATTGAATATATTTCATTGTGGTCACTTTAAGAAACAAGGAAGTACATCATGTTACAGGTGTTTAGGGAGAAAGTGAGCATGGCACAGACAGCAGTCGTTGTAAGATGCCTCTGAGCTAATCCAGCGACATCTGCAGACATCTTACGCCTTTGGCAGCATCGTGAGTATGGATTGATTCTTTATTGTTATCTACAACCTCTGAGTTTATTATTTTGGGACAATTTTATATTTGTGAAGTTTGATATCAGAATCTGCCATATTCATATTAGAGTTAGCATATTATGTATCTCTGTAGTAGTTTCACCTTTTCTTGCAACGCCATTAAACCTGTGGACAAGAGACCAACTGTCTTGGGGGTCTTGATTAGTGTTGTAGTACGGGATGTAAAACGTATTGCTTCAAATGCAACCAATAACCCTAATTAAAAATGAAGCCAAAATATCCCGGCTAAGAGCGCTGCCAGAGCCAGAGCCTGTACAGTAGAGATCAGGTTTGGAGCCGCGGTATCGACGTCCCAACCATACATCCAAATCCCAAGCAGGGCTCAGCTGTCAATCATGATGCCATGATGATGTTTTATAGCATCAAATAACGAATTAAAAGCAAACTTATCAGAAAAATGAACACTTGAACTGCATGATAAAAACTACCTAAAGTAGGTAGGTGGGTGCATTTATTGTCACAATATGACAGGTTATATAAAGAAATGGAGCTTTGTAACTCCCTTATGCTCCACAGCAGACAGCAAATATCAAAAGCAGAAAAAAAGAAATACATCAAAAATGGTAAACAGAAATAAACTATCATCAGTGGAGCAGTGCTGAGGATGAATTTGAATTTAAGAGTCTCATAGCCTGGGAGAAAAAGTCTGGTGGTGTGACAGCTGAAACTTCTATATCTCTACCCAGAAGGCAGCAGGGTGAACAGGCTGTCGCTGGGTGGGTACTGTCCTTTAGTATCCTTTGGGCTCTGCAGGCACCTCGCATCACCGATATCACTGATGCTCAGGAGATGGGTACCAATTATCCTATGGGCAGTTTTAATCCCCCCCTGCAGAGTCCTCCGGTCCCGGGCCGTGCACATCCCATGCCAGTTAGTGATGTTTCCAGTCAGGATGCTTTCTGTTGCTCCTCTGTAAAAGCTGACAAGAACTTGCCGTGGGAATTTATCCTCTAGAAATAGTCGTTTCTGAGCTTTCTTCACCAGCGTGGAGATGTGAGACGACCACATCAGGTTCTCTGGGATGCTGATTCCCAGGAACCTCAAACTGTTCACCTGCTCCACCTCAGCACCACTGATGTAGACAGGAGTGTGTGTCTTTATCTCCTTCTTCCTAAAATCAGTGATCAGCTCCTTAACGTTGCTGATGTTGAGCAGTAGGTTGTTCTCTGAGCACCACTCTGCAAGATTATGAATTTCCTCCCGATATGAAGTCTCATCGTTGTTTGAAATCCGTCCCATGATGGTGGTGTCATCCGCAAACTTCACAACAGGGTTCTCTCCATGTTGGGGGATGCAGTCGTGGGTGTACAGCATGAACAGGAGGGGGCTGAGCACACAGCCCTGGGGGGCTCCGGTGCTGGGCACTACAGTGGAGGAGGTGAGTCCACTTTTGTCTTGATGTTTTTGGGGAGCTGGGTTAGATAGTCCACGTTTATACTCAGTCCATGGCACAGTCAGTAAAGTATCTGTTAAACACAAACTTAGCAAAAATTGGCTTCAGCTCTGTCTGAACTGACCTTCTAGCTGCGCTAGAGACTCCGCATGCTAACATGCTCACTGTGACAATGCTAACATGCACGTTTAGCAGATATGATTCTTATCATGTTCACCATCAAAGTTTAGCATTTTAGCATGCTAACATTTTCTAATTAGCAGGTAACACAAAGTACAGCTGAGACTGATGGGAATATTATTAGTTCTGCAGATACTTGGTCATAAACCAAACAAATTGACAAATTAAATGTTCGACCTGGTGAAGGCGCTGGATTCAGAGGATCACCAAATATTTATGTAGTTATTATAATTTATCCTGAGGAGAACATGTCTGAACTATGATGTGGTGAAGCGACTGAGCATCTGGCAGAGACAGAGCCACGTGCTGCTAGTGTGGCTAAAAATATATGATTAGTAAACATTCAAACTTTAGTGCTAGCTTGCTAAGTTTCAACCATGCATAAATGTTTGCAGATTTAAGCAACACTGTAAGTTAAGCTATGTCCAGTTAGCAATATATATATATACACAGTATATATATATATATATATAAACATCTTTCCATCTTTGTAGTTTTTAGGTTCAAAAAAATCATTGTGAAAGTGGAAAAGGAATAACTGAGTAAAAGCTACTTGTCTCCTCTTGTTTGGTGTTACTTTACATAGTTAATTCTCCAATAAAAGAGAAAGAAATACATCAGAAAGGAAACAAAAACATCTAGACTTCATACCACCCTCAGCTCATAACAATCACGATACACTTCCTGATCTCATGATTTTCAGAGAAAGGACTGAAATGCTTTTCATTTGGAGGATTTCCTTTACAGTACATTTCTTTCTTTGTGAGGACATCTGGGGCACAGGGAGCATCAACACACACACAAACTGTACTGCGCTATCAGAAACAAAGAGCCACTTGATTAGTCTTAATGGGTGTTAACGGGATCTTAATGGCTTGATTTTCTCAGGCTTTTCAAACACACACACACACATCATTTTGTTCTGGGAATGAAGAAAGCTGTACGAACAGATGACAGCGAGCAGCTGATCAATACTCAGACAGGACTCCCATTCCCATTATGATGGGCTGTAAAATACGAGTGGACAAAGTCGATGAACAGAAACCGCCTCATCTTGTCACGGCGAGAAACATCAGGAGAAACAAAAAACATGTGTGTGTGTGTCAATAAAGGAAGAATCCAGTCATCGTGATCAATGCGGACGCTGACAAAAGACATACCGGGTGATAAAATGATGGCTGTTGTGTTGCATCAGAGAGGCTGTTTTAATGTTTTGTCTCATTTTTTTACCGAATGAAACATAATGCAAGCCGGAGGCAACGAGAGAATGACAATGACTCCTTAGGAAAAAAATATTGTTTTTATCCAGGCTGTGCAAGGGATGTCAGTACCATGTCTGTCTGTTGATCCACCATTTTGATTCTGACTAAAATATATTAACTATCAGATGTATGGCCTTGAGATTTTGTACAGACATTCATGGTTCCCAGAGGATGAATCCAACTGACTTTGGTGATTCTTTGACTTTTCCTCTAGCACCATTATGAGATTGGCATTTGTGGTTTTGGGTGAAATATCTCAACAACTATTGGATGGATTGTGATGAAACGTGGTTCAGACCTTCACGCTCCCCTCAGGATGAACTGTGATAAATTTGGTGATCCTCTGACTTTTCATAGTGTCATCCTCCGGTCAACACTTATTTATGACCAAATACCTGCAGTAATAATGACATTCCCATCAGCCTCAGCTGTTAACGTGCTACCCTAAGATGCTGAACATGATGAACATTATACCTGGAGTGTCAGGCCAGTGTTAATAATGCTGCATGAAATGGATAAATCAAAGAGAAACACAGGACGTTTAGTCAGTACAGGAAGTGTGTGTGTGTGTGGCCGAGCAGTGTGCAGAAGAAATGGAGATTCAAAGGAGAGAGAGAGATAACGAGGGAGCTGAGAGGGAGCGCATTAAAAGGAGAAAAGCCTAGTCGCAAAGTGCAACTAAATGCTGGGAAATTACAGATATCCTCACGAGCAAAGGATGTGGTTAGTGTTTAAAAAAGAAAACATACCATCGGGGCTGCCCTCACCACATCATACCTGGTTCTATGTTTTAGATTACAGATGCTTATTTATGGAAAATAAAGACCTGGATACCGTTTTCTGTCAGAGCTACCAGAGCTTCATGATGATAAACAGAGCTCTGAGGAAACGGCAGGTGCAAAACAAACACTGCAAAAGTGCACAAAAATGATGTTGCTTTCATTATGGAAGTGACACTTGGCTGATTTTAACTATATTATATATATTTCTACAAAACGCCTACACGTGGCCTGTTGCTTGGCCTGGACTGACGCTAGCCTGATCTGGCCCTGACCATCGGGGTCAATTAGCATCCAGCTCAATAAATCCTCAAAGAGGCATTCACTTGTATCTGTTCTGTACGAAGGAGTCCTGCAACACCCACCTTTGGCTCGGTGGTCCTCCTCTTTGGGGCACTGTCCTCCCTCCCACCAGCGTCTCTTCAGGATCTCCAGCCTGTTGCTCTCCTGCATCTGTAAGATCCCCAGAGTGATCTCATCTCTGTACGGAGAGCCTGAGGAGGGAGAACAGGAAAACAAACATGAATTCAATGTAGACACAAGTATTCTACTGCACCGACTCAGGAGGCATTCAGATTTGTTACGTTGTTAGAAGAGGAGGGCGCCTTTTTATACTTTATACAAAGTGATTTTAATGGGTCATCATTGGGTTTTCTCTGGACAGGACAGTAGGTAACTGTCACCACCAAAAATGGAGGAAAGCCCCAGGAAGTCCAGTGTGATCTGAGTCTTGATTGTCTTTCACATCTGTACTTTTGTTCATTTAGTCCATAACAAACAAAAATGATCCATCGTTGCCTTTAAGTTCTGGTCCTGACCGAGCGTTTATCATAGATACTGAAAGCGCTTCAGAGTGAAGGGGGAGGACTCATCACAACCACCCCCAATGTTTAGCACCCACCTGGATGATGCATGGCAGCCAGTTTGCACCAGACGCTCACCACGCATCAGTGTGAGGTGGATAGGAAGGGAAACTTGGATCATTAGCTCGCCAGATGGAGAAAGCCACGTTGGGAATTTTTGCCAGGACGCCAGAGAACCCCCCTATACTCTTTGCGACAAGTTCCATGGGAACACAATGAGTCAGATGGCAGCTCCCACAGCCTCCCCATCATTGCACTGAGGCATAGAGATCTTATTGTTAGGACCAGAGGGAAGACTGCCCCCTACTGGCCCACCAACACCTCTTCCAGCAGGCCCAACCTGCTTAGCTTCAGTCACTCAGCAGAATACAGCAGGGTACATGTTGGTGTGGCTACATGGATGGATAACAAGAGAATGGGTCCACAGACATGTAAAAGGCCCCTACCTCTACTACATAGGAAAAAGACCCCCAGACTGAAAGAGACACAAAACGACACTGCCAAAACTGTCCAATCAATCGTGGCCATTTGCGTCTCTTTGTGGTGGTTTGGGGATTTTTCCCGTAGTGTAACGGGAGGGTAGTTACTGCAGTTTCACTCGCATGATATCGGGGAACAGCTAATACACAGATTAGGACACAAGCTCAGGCCAACTGCTTTAGTGCAACATATGGATTTAATAGTAGTTTATTGCTCTCAAACCACAAATGAGCCACATCAGAGTGCAGGAGCGGCTTTTCAAGCGGTCTCGATTGGTGCAGTTTGTTTGTGGTGTGAATGAAAACGGAGCCACCAGAGTCGCTTCGTTAGCAGCAGATAGTAGATGTGGGATTTTAACATGAATTCAAAAGCTAAACTACTATTCAGTTCTACTGCTGGTCATGAACTGTAGAGAAAGCAATCTTGATGTAAATCTTTGGGTAACCATCAACAAGACAGCAAAAAAGAGTGACAACACGTGTTTAGCTTGGGTCTGTTTGTGGGGCTGAAATATCACCAACACTGTCCAATGAATGAGTTCCCTGTTGATATATTGTTCAAAGCAGTTTGAAAATGCACCATAGATTCCTAGAGAAGTGCTACTGAAGAAGAAGAAAGGCATGCCACTGAAGGAAAATGTGAGTTAATATTTAACTAAAAGAACTTTCTAACATGACCAAGGCAGGTCTGCAGATTGCTAAGTCTAACACATTCGGCGCGCGTATTTATTGAAGAGGCAGTGTGTTTATGAAGAATAAAGAAAGTAAAACCCACAGTTCACCTCTCCTTTGTTAAACATGTGCTGAGCTGCACTAACAGGCACAGCGTGGTCTTCACAGGCACAGCGTGGTCTTTACGGCTCTGTGGGTTGTTATATTGACATTTTCCTTCCAGGGAGCACATGTGCTGATAAAGTGAGAAATGTTAAGAGAGCAGAGAAAGACATGAAGCGGCAGCTGCACCTTTTATACAAAGCAAACATGCCCGCTGCTGTTTTGAATCTCATTTTGCACCTGAGCCCTGTGTTCTGCTATATTTAGATCTAAAGCCAGACCTCTGTGAGTGAGAACATTGGTTTCGCTGACTGATGTTTGTTTAGCAGCAGCAGCAGGCGTCATCCACCAACACTGTCTCCGAGACATTAAGTTTACTATTAATTAGCAACAGACTGTAAACAAAGATGCAAGAGAGCATCTCCACTTCCTCTCACTGCACAAAAAAGCAGCCAAAACATCTCAGATACAGGCACCGTGTGCGATTATGAACTACTGTTGCTGTGGAGCTAACCGGTAACAGAGTAGCCGGCCAGGAACATGTTCGCACTAGTCACAAAAGCTGTCGGTGATTCTTTCCATTTTCTGTTTCCTCCTCCTCTGGCACCATCCAACGACCGTTTCCCCGTGAGTTACGTACGGTACAAACACATTGCACCATGATTCACTAGAATAGTATTTTGCCAGGGAACATAATCTAACAAAAAGTAACTTAAATAAATTTGTAGACTATAAATTCAATTCAACGGGGCTTTATTGGCATGGGAAGCAGACGTTTACATCTCCAAAGCAATTTCTTGGGGACGGGTTGACACAGTACAGCAGGAGCATTTTTAATAATAATAGTAAATAATTCTAGACATATGAATATACCAAAGTCAGCTCTATGGTAATTCTTGAGTCTATCTTATGATATAATATATGGGTACCTGTCGTAAATATTTTGTCCACTACAGCTGTAAATTATCACGGTTTCATCCTTACCTCGTCCTCACTTCCTCCCTGCCGCTCTCGCCCATTCATCTTCTTTCTTATTCCATTAAAAAGTGACACTGACTTTCACAAAATGACAGACAGCAGGAAGTGTGCGGGTGTTTTTCAAGGTAAAATCTAAGTCTATGACAAAATTATGACTCTTTTACTGGTTAGATACTCCATATTTTAGAGTTTCAGGATGATTCATTTGTCACATCCTGACTTCCTTTTGTCTTTTTGTTCTTAACATAATTGATATGTGCCTTTTTCTTTGGAAACAGAACTCTTCCCATTGAAGCTAAATACCTCGTTTGGCACATTTCCAAAGGTATGACGGACTTCAGGGAATGGAAATGATTTCAGATTTTTCTCATTCTTCTACCGAGATCTCAGACTCTTTCTGTTTGCTGTACTTTATGCTTAGTTTTTCTTTATGTGAAACCCTTACAGGCAATAAACCTGATATGTGCAAGATACTTTTTATCCTCATCTTTGACGTTTAGGTCACGTCAATCTTATCTTCTCTCTAGTTATTATCTGTCATCAGTGTCGTGTCCATTGTTGTGTTTGCTGCGTTTCTGTTGTTGTCTATTTTAACTATACTCCTTCATACCTCCTCATGAAGCTGGTTATGGATGGAGGATGGTTAAGGGACTTTTGTTCCCCGAGTCTGTCCTTCACTCAGTGCCTCTTTCTGTTTTACAAAGTCTAAAGTCAGGGAACAAAAGCTTCTCATGTGCAGTCAACACCAACAAATCCTACAAATTATTTGACAAAACGTGTAGTTTGTAACTGCCCTTAAGAGGGACAGGGGACGAGCTCATTTGCCTGTTGCTTTAAAAGTTGGTTATGTTTAGGCAAAGATCTTAGTTTCGGTTAAACTTGCTAATTCATCAGGGTTAGGGGGCCTTTTGTTGTGATGGTTACACTAATAATCAGTTTAGGGAATGATGATGGAAACAAACAGAACTCCCGCAACACAGAAACCAAACTGGCTTTAGATTTAAGGCAGCTGCAAATTCTCATTTTCTCCTTTTTAAGCTGATGCTAATCGCTCACTGTCAGTCAGCGCGGTTAGCATGGGAGACGACGTCTAACAGGGGCACCTGGGTGATTCTGCTGCTTTTATTTTCACCACTTAACAGGCAGGTTGACTGACAGGCCGGTCTCCCAAAAACTCCTCTTGTTTTTTTTCTGTCTTCCCGCTGTTCCCTCTCCTCTCTCCACATCTGTTCCTTCTTCCTCCATTAACTATGCTAATCTATGCACTAACACTTATCACCAGAAACAAGTCTGAAGCAGATGATGAGGCGAGGCCTGACACCGGCGAAAGCACACCAAGGCCAAATTGGAATCAGGATGGATTTAATTTGCCAAGAACAGCAGCTGCACAAAGAATATGACCTGGTTAACTGCTAAAACAGAACCGACACACAAGGTGACGGAAAAAAGGTACCGCAGCCTCAATATATTACAAACAATATGTGCTGTGACAGAAGACTAAACCCAATTACACTTCACATAAACAAAGTAGAAAATATACACACAATGGCAGGTTAGTGCTCCGTTTCCAGGAGGAATCGAAACATCTGGCGGCAATAGCTGCAATCTTACTGGCTACTCTAAATAGCTCTGTTTGTACTGAAATCTCCAGAAATCACTCAAGGCCCGAATTTAGAGTTTACAACAAGATTAAAAGGAAAGGATTTTGGGAAATTTGCTTGCCTGCCAAGAGTTAGGAGAGAACAATGATACCACCAGCAGCTTGCTAACTTAGCATAAAGCTTAGCATAAAGACCGGACCAGAAAAACAACCACCTGTACAACAGCAAACTGTTGTTTTTACACTTTTAGCACATTTTGTTTGTGTGGATTAAACGACTTCTGGAGGCAGGCTCACCGTTTCCAGTCTTTGTGTTAGGGCAGGGCGGTATATCTGTATAATGAGGTATCCCAATATCATTTCAAAAGAGATATAAAATTAGACAATACCGTTTATACCAATATAGTTTGATGTTGAGTTAATTAATATGTTTCCGTAAAGTCCTGCCAGCGTTTGCTCGTCTCTCTCCTTCACCGCACAGCCCCACTCCTCCCTCTGCCTCTGCACGCAGCCGTCTACTCTCAAAGTCTCTAAAATCAACACGGGGGATATTTTACAAGCACCGACCAGGTAAAGTGACGGTGAACACAATAGTGCAGATGTAATTCGTAAGCTACCACGTTGGTTTTGTTTTGATAGGCTACGTTGTCAACACGCCTCCTCAACATGTGGCGCCGCTGTGGGTGGAAGAAAGACTTTACACAATGTATCCTACTACCGGATAAGACATGCAGGGAGAGACGGCAAGAAGTTTGGCATGCTGGCGTGTTTGCAGCAGACCATGTTAGGTCTGTGAGTGTGAAGATAACTGAAGGAGGCGGTGAGTGAGTGACACTTCAGATGGAAAATCAAGTATAATTAAAATGGTAAAATAAGATACAAGCTTAATTACTACAAATAGTAAGCTGCTAAAACAGAATGACTTCTTGGTCCATATCGCCCAGGCCTACTTTGTGCTAAGCTAACTTAGCTCGCTGCTGCTGGTTGCTTCATCCACAACGGACAGGTGCATTTCTAGTTTTGATTTTATTTCTGGAAAACATCAACTGAGAATCGATCCAAACCAGTCAGTTACACACTGAACCAATCAGTGAAGGATTACATGAGCATGTGACTCCCTGGCTGTCCCGTGCACACAAACAAACCTTCGTAAAGACCAACAGCTGACCTCCAGTGGTTGCTACAGTGATGCAGCCGTATGTCAGGGCATCTCTGTCTGGGGACATTAAGATCAATGGAACAGTGGATAAGCCACATACCTATGGTTTGATTCCCACTGTGACACATCCACCACTGTGTCCCTGAGCAAGACAACTCCAGGGGCGTGGGACCTCTGAAATATATAGCAATTGTAAGTTGCTTTGGAAAAAAGCGTCAACTAATCTATTAAATTTTAAAAGTTCCACAGAGAACACTTATCTGACCGCAGCCAGCAGTGATAGGATAGTTTTTTTGTTTGAAAATTTGAAGCAAAGACCAAATGACAGCCAGGTGTAGGAAGAAATGCTGATCTCTGAATGAAGGGGAGAAGTGCCTCTTTTGTACAGCCTGGTCTGGCAAAGACCAGCTAGTCTCTGCAGCTTTGTGACTGAAGTTCCCAGCTTTATACCCCCTCCAGACACACAGCACCTCAGGTGAGCAGCAGACGTTTCTATGCCTTCAGACTTTGCGCACTTTAATTTTCAGTTACGACTCTCGGACACACCTCTTACTGTCTGAAACCTGCATTTCTGTCCTTTCTTTCATGCCTGGCATGAAGAAAGCTGACCGGACACAAGATATGGATATCATACAAAATACCATTGTTCACCTACATCATAGAAACTGTTTCCACAGGAATTAGAATCATTCATATGATCACTGGTCTTTGGTACAAATCTAGGATATATATTTAGACTTGCACCAGCTTGCTTGCTGTTTGTCTTGGCATCAAGTTTTTCAAATTAAGTTTATTGATGATATAGATTAATTTGGCAGTTTTTCAACCAGTTCAAGTGTTCTCCGATCAGCCTTTTGTGACACTGTCGCTGAAGTTTGACTTCCAAAGCTTCCATTTCGCTTTCCTTCCTCTCTGAACTGTCTAAACTTGTCTTATTGTATGTGGCAGAGACATCATAAGCCGGCTCCTCCTCCACTCACCCAGAGGCATGCCGATGCCGTATCCTTTGGTGTCCAGCAGTCCTCCGATCTGCGTGAGGTTGCAGTTGAGGCTGCGGTAGTACTCGTTCATGGTGCTCTCCATCAGGAAGGCGTACTTGGAGTTGAGGACGCGGGCGATGCCTTCCTCTGTGCTCTTCACGAACACACTGGGCTGCTTGGAGTACATGTAGTTCCACATCCGCTGGTACGTCTGGTACCGCGAGTTCTGGAGGAGAGAGAGGTGGAGACGGGGTGGGTATTTATTCCACCTCTTCCATAGGTTCAGTTAAGGCCATCCAAAACAGTGAGTTTCATGTCACACTGAGGAGGGGGGGGTCTGCGAGATCATGACTTAACTTATGTCTGGACGGGCTTATTACACTTTAAATGAAAACACACTGCCAGTTCAGCAGCAGATACTGATTTACAGGATAAATACATAAACAAACCCCAGTTTGATTGATATTACTCTGGAGTGTCACACACACGAGAAGTTCATGTTGACATTTGGTTTCACACGGGACTCAAACCACGTCTCCTGGGTCAAAGTCCAGTGTTTGTTTGAACCGCCGCTCTTTCTCGCACTGTATTCTCACCTGACGCCCTGAAGGCTTTCTGGCAGCCCTGTGCATCTCATACAGACTCTAAAGGGTGCCATATGCATCTGTATAAGACGCATTCTTTTCATTATTGATTGTTTTCCCAGAAAATATTAAATGAATTGTACTGTTACACTGTATAATGTAAAATGAAGTTTAAGTTTAGTGTACAAAATTCGACTTCCAATGGGAGTCATACTTTTCCTGAGCCCAAGGGGATGTCTTCACCATTGTTAGTATTAAAATATATTACTAAGTAGTGTAACTAATTACTTTTCTAAAACGGTAATTTTATTACTAGTTAATAAGGCAAGTAACGCTGCGTTACTGTTACTGAGCATCTTTGATGTAAATCCACGACAGCTCAGCGGGACCGGACTTTGTTGTTCATGTCCGCTGAGACACTAAATGAAGAATGTAAAACGAGGGGGAGAGGCGTTCTGTCCACAGCTGTAAGCAGCTACTGCCATTGTTGTGTCACAGTCTAAGATGCAAAGAACATTGCCATCTAGTGTAAACTCTGTGTGACATCTGATTTATTGAAGCTTCTGCTGAAGCAGCACAGCGACGTGGAACTCACAGAAAGAAACTCCGGCAGCTGCTGCCACTGATGCTTGGACTCGTCGGGAGAGAGTGGCGTTAACATTTTGTAACTACTGAATACTGCTCTTATAAACAGGCGACATGTGCAGTAAAACCGCCGTTTAAAAGTCGAGATTTACTTGCTTTATTTTTTTATTTCAGCTGGTGGTGTAAAGAAACGTCAGGCCCAGGCTATATACTCTGTAAGAACCACACTCCTGCTGCTGATATGGATATGATGTTAGTTAAAAAGTCGGGGGAGAGACGCTTTGTTTGGGGGTGAAGGGGGTGGTAGGGAAAGCAGTGTTTCCCATAATTAGCCTATAATTTGGATAATCATCAACGGGGACGCGCCACATATTGACTTTCCAAATTTTTACTAGGCGTATTTAAAATCATTTTTGATTACGGTGCTGTACTGAGGAGCATATATTCGTGCAGCACCTCCTGGCCTGTTTCTCTCTCCCTCTCTCTCATGAACACCGCTGATTCGTTAACGTTAACGCAACCGCTAAAGTAAACCAAAAAAGTAAATCTAAAATTTTTCTCACCATGAAGAAGGTCATGGTGGATCCTCCGTGGATGGTCCCATACTGGATGTTGGTTTGATCGGCCAGATCGTCTGGAGACTCGATGGGAACCTCCATCCTCTGGACGGTCAGGAACGCCGCCAGGTTGGCTGTGTAGGACGAGATGATGATGAGGGTGAACGCCCACCTGAGAGGACCAGAGAAAAGAAACAGCTTTAACCTTTATTTACCCTGAAAAACTTTCAAACCATCCCTCTGTTTTTCCCCCCCTTTTCATTAAGAGCTGCGAGTAGAAGGCAGAAGAGGGACAGATGGAGAGCACTGCAGGAAACGTCAGGATTGTTAGTTAAAAATCATCAACCTAAACATGAACCCCGGCCGCAGCAGAGAGGAGCAGGACACCTCCACCGCAGAGGAAATGAGACGGAAGTGATGAGCAAGGGAAATAGGACGGGAGGAGAGGTTTGAGAGAGAGAGAGAGATGGAGGGAGGAGGAGCAAAAGATGGAGAGAGGATGCTGAGAATAGAGGTGAGGAGAGTGAGAAAATTCTCGATTGTGATTGGTGGAAAGGTGCGATTAACGTCCAGGAACTAGACATGTATGATGCACAGATCTAAATAAATGCACCAGTATGAAAAGCAACAGTGTGCTTGGAGCTAATGTCATTTGTGTAACTAATAAAAAAAGACGACACAAACAGGAACGTGTCCAGATCAACAGGAGGTAAAAAAATAAAACAGGAGAGGTGCATCTACAATAAAGTGTTAAAAAGCAGTTCTTCACACTACGAGTGTTGCTGGAGTTTGACCTCTTCAGCCCGACCAGCGCCTCAGCCAACATGTCAGTCAGACAGGCAGATAAACAGACAGACAGAACTCAGCATGTTGCAGTTTGTGCCACAGCCGTCATGAGTTTTTATGGGGCTAAGTGCCCGGCGAGGCTGAGAGCTGTCAGAGAAGAGATGCTGATGGCCCCTCCAGTCCTTCCAGCATCACTCCACCATCTGTCTGACAGCAGTTACTGGGAATGAGGAAGGAAGAAGACAAGTTGGGAGAGTAATCGTAATTTCATTCTCCACCACCAGCAGGAGGTCGGAGGTTTGGTTTGAATATTCTTCTTGTTGAAGGGAATATTTGTGGTAGACGAGGTAATGATAGCTCATCACGGTGTAAACATGAGCTTGCCGTGTAGACAGATGGTAACACTTGTGCACACATGTCGCTGGCCACTGACAAAACATCCATCCACTCTCTCTTATTCCTGTAACCGCTTATCGCGGGCAGGGTCGCCGGGGGGGCTGGACACCGAGCGAGAGGAGGCGTACACCTCGGACAGGCTGCCAGTTCATCACAGGGCTGACACAAAACAACCATTCACACTCACAATCACACCCACAGGGCAATTTAGTCACCAATTAACCAGTAACAACAACAATAACAAAAGAAGATTAGATTTCCAAAATTTCCTGAGAGGTAATTATACTAATTATGAAAGAGATAGAGGTCACCTGAATATGCAAAAAATTTAATTTAACATATCCAATGATAAATGAAAAAAGAAAGTTTTAATATGGATATAATCTAGTTCTTTGCAGGAGACGTCTTTGGAATATATAAGGACATGATTAGGAAACAACAGACCCAAAGAAATAAAGCTTTACCAAAAATACACTTTGAAAAAAATAGAAAAACCCACAACCAAAAGCCATCCAACCAAAGCAAAGCTCTCTGAACAATGCTTCACACAGTTTATCATATTTATGAGCTGCTGCAAAATCTGTTTGTGCGGAAAAATGAGGGTCAGATGCTGGGTGGATTAGGACGGAGGACATGAGAGGAGCGGAAACTACACGAGAAGAGAAACTGACTTCATCAGTTTCCCATCTGTTCACCTTCAGCTAATGTTCCTGAGGAGGGAGGGCTGGACAGAGGGGACAGAGGGGGGATATACATTTGTTTATGTTTGCATTCCTGTCTACTGTGTACTTTGTGTTTGTAAAAAGTAAATATACGGACACCAGAAGCTTCCCGAAGAACTACAGATTTCAGAACGCCAACGGAGGCACGTGAGGAGTTACAAAGTGCTTTCCACGGAAAAGGTAGGAAAAATATTAAAGATGAAAGCAAATACAAGTTAAATGAAGAAATGTAATGATAAAACGCAGGGACCACAAAATATTAAAAGTAGAAAATGAAAAAACATGAAATATTCCCAAAAGCTTGAATGTTTTGAGAAGCGATTTAACCTGTTTGATCTCTCTGAGGTTAAAGGGGAAGAAATAAAAATGTTTGTTATGTACTCTTTCCTGATGTTAAAAGCAATTATACTGAGTCTGAAGAGCGAGATATATAGTGAGCAGCAATCAAGAGAGCTGATGAGTGAAGGAGACCAAAAAAGCTTCATCTGCTGCTTGATTCGGCGCGTTTATTCTCTGAAGCGTAAAAACGTAAAACGTAAAACCCTCATCAGATTGAAGGATTTGGGGATACCAGGTTTCCAGGCTGGTGTTATTTAATCCTCCCTTCCCATAACACCCCACCCACACCTCCTCGGTACCAACCAGACTCCGCTGACGCAGCGGGTGGACAGAGCCCGGGGCATGATCTCTGATCCCTGCTGCATGAAGCCGCCCACTGGGAACCACAGACTGTTGCCCAACGTGTACTGGTTCTCCAGGACGTCCCGCCGCTCCCGCAGGCACGGGTGAGGGTTATACCACTCATAGGGGCTGAGCCTGAAGGGGGGGAGGGAGAAAAACTCTGTTACAAAAGTCAGAAGAAGCCTCTCAGTCGAGCTTTCACCAACACTGACACGGTACAGAAGTTACACGGTTGCGTTAGAGAAGGTTGAAAAGAAATCTTTAATTTCGCTAAAAAGTTTTCACGCTCGCTTTGACATGGTTTTTGCCTTTGTCGAAAAAGAGCTAATGCTAATGGGAGATGGAAACACTTTTGTCGAATAAGTTTCTCTACGTTTTTTTTTAACATCAGTGGCCATCAGGTTCATGCGACTGGTTTTGTTTCTGGTTTGGAACTCAGATGTCTTTATAAGTGTTTATTCGCTCCGAAGCAGCTATTTCACATTTCTCACATTTTTGCGACAAGTCCGCTTTAACTTTGCATGACAATTAGATGGAAACATGGCTAGGGAGCTCCTTCCACTGAGACGCTATAATAATTCTAATTTAAATTCAAATCTTTTACACTTCAAATAACAGTGAAACACATTCATTAGTAAATTGGCTGCACTATGTGAGGGGCTCTTACAAAGCACTTTTACTACCGAGTACACCTTGTATTAAAATGATTTTGTAAGAGGAAGTTTTTAAAAAGTGTTTCCATGTAATACAGCTGAGACTCAGCTTGACTCAGAGTTCAGATAAGAAACAGAAAAGGGTGAGTGACAGAGAGGAATTCAGCAGAGAGGCAGACACTTACAAAGACTAAAAAACAACAACAGAAAGAAACAAGACAGTCATGTTGTTTTGTCTTGTTCCACAGACAAACCCACAACCTCTCCTCCAACCCTCGGGACACATATGAAAACAAAAAAATCAAAACTGTGATTAGCTTTTATTTATAGGTGATAGACACACACACACAAACAGCCGCAGGTGAGTTACCTGGCGGCGAGGAAGAGGACGCAGCTGACGGCGAGGTAGGCCAACAGCATGAAGAGCCAGACAGCCGGGGAGAAGGGATCCAGGAAGGAGAAGTAACCCGGTTTACGACCCTGAAACTCACAAACAAAATCCCTCAGTTCATTTTGTTTCCATGAGAATTAGAAATGTTTAAAGTGTCCGCATACATTTGGCCACATTCACACCTGTACTTTCTACTGTCCAGTGTTACGCAGCTGCATAAAAAGTGCAAACGTCCCACTTAGTGTGACAGAAAATGATCAACTAGTAGTTCTAGTTCAGCCACGCGATTCAGAAAAAAATCACACTCCTGGAATTCTATTGTTTCCTGTTTTCGCCCCTTCAGCTCGTCACATTTTCTCAGCATGTAAACCCGCAATTCAAACAAAACAAGATAAATCTGCAAATTGCAGTTACAGGCTTTTCAAGCGATAACGACGGCCAGTTGATTTTCCCCAGCAGGACGCTTCCCACTGACCCCTTTCATCACTTCCCCTCCCTGCTGCTTATGTCGCCTCTGACCCCCCCTCCGTCCGCTGAAAAGGATTTGGCAGTGAGGAGAGTTGAGGAACTCCCAGATTGGACCCAATTACAGCAGATGACTGGAGCTGTAATGGAGCCCAATCAACTCTGTTTCTGCTTTTCCCCCCCATTTTGGCTCATTTAAAAAACACCAAGCGAGGCCGGCCAAGGCCTCACATCTGATGGGACTCGGCTGTTTTTGAGCCGTTTTTCATCTTGTCATTTTCGACATCAAGTTCACTTGATTAATTTGTCTAATTTTTTTCAAAATTCAAAACATGGCCTAATTATCTCCTGCAGAACTGTCCGACCTTCCTACCTACCGGCAGCTCTTGGAGAAGCAGCAGCCGGTAGCTCCTTCAAACTTCGCTATACCTTTATTTTTTTTCCGGCTTTATTGCTAAAACATGCATTACCTCTGACATAAGCAGTCATACAGTCATTGGAAGATGAAGGTGGGGTTTTTGGATTAAAGAGCAGCAGACCACGACCCACCCAGCCCAAAAAAACCGGACCAGGCACCACAGAGGAAAGGAAAGAGAGCCAGGAGAGGAGCCATGCTGGCCCAGCTTGGACTTAATTCTGCTCCCAAAGAGCCGGTCTGGACAAAATGGGACTCAAGTTGACCAAGCAACGGAATTGACCCATCGCTAAGCCCCGCCCTCCTTAGTTACTTGTCGCTTCCACTGTCTATCGCTGCACTCCCTGGAGAAATATTGTCAAATGTGTTGGAAAAAGCGATCTCAGAAAGAAGCAGACAGTTTTGCAGTTGCATTTTACATTTGAAGGTTGTAAAACGGACTCAAATGGACGTGAAAAAAATGAAAGATAGAAGCTAAAGCCTACAGATCACACAGTACAAGTGAACCACCGCATTCCCCCGACGACTGAGAGGAAAGACAAGGACATGGACGACCAACACTGTTCCTGTAGAGCTGGTCGGCCTCTATTCATTATTACAATCATTAAAAAGCAGAACAGCAGGGCTTTATTACGTTGCATTCAGTAGGAAGTTAGCTAGCGTTAGCTAACTAACATCACACTAGGAACAACCCACAGCCGACATGTTTCTGGATTTGTTTCAGGTTTTGGAAAGTATAAATCTTACTTCTCCTTTCAGCCTCTCTGGGTAGCGACTGTAACTATTACAAGTGCCCCAGGAACAGCGTTTGACCAGATCCTTTTGCATTAAAATCAATGGAGCGCAGTTGCTTAGTGAAGGGTCAATTAAGAGACAGTAGTTCCCATCTTTACATAGACCTGCCACATCAACGTCCCGGATCAAGCACTCGGCAGGTGGTCCATGTTCCCAGCTCGCAGTGCGAGACTCCGGCAAGATGAGAGGAAGTGGAAATGTCAGACTGTTTATTGTGAAGATGAAACTTTCATATCATCATCTGGTTGCTGCTGTTTACATTCACCCCAGAAGCAAATAAAAAAATGCACTGTGGAATGTTTGGGGTGTATATGTGTACGCAAATATATTTGAGTGTCCTATATTTACATTTATTCATTTAGCTGACGCTTTTATCCAAAGCATCTTACAATTGCTATACATGTCAGAGGTCGCACGCCTCTGGAGCAACAAAAAGTCATGTGCCTCATCCATTGCTCCATCACCACCAATATATATAAATAACTGTATATATTGTTTTGTTTAAGTTTAGATGTTACCATATTTTAATATAGGCCAACACTTAATTATGTGTAGTGTGTATGGCATGAAGGAAATACAAATTTCATTTCGTTATGCAGCCTTGTGCAGTATAATGACTAATAAACTTACCTTACCTCACTATAGCTGGAATTTTCTGATCTAATTTTTTCATTTAAATTTCTATTTGGGGAAATCTTGAATGGTTTCTATCAGAAGTCTGACACGAGCACAGTTTGAGTCTAATAAACAGTAGTGTCATTTACAGTGTCATTCAGTTAAGTTGCCATTCCATTTCCTCCCAATTACTGAACAACAACGAAGGTAATTTTAAGTTTCTAACATTTATATTCACTCAAACTTTAGTTTAATTTCTGCGCCGGCTCACACAGATGCCCTCAATAAACTTACAGCACTGATATGGAACCACTGAAAACACAACGTTTCTTCATGTTTACTGTGACAGATTAATTTGTTCTGTAGAGGTTTCTTTTTGGTCTGAACAAGAAAGGAGCGGAGGAACATTAAACAGTTATTTAACTCAAACAGCAAAAACCTAACGTCCTCTGACGCTGTATTTGCTGAGTTTGTTTGCTGTGCAGGAGGTCACGTTAAGTTTGTGCTTGATAAATAACAGACGCAGGTCAGATGGCCACAAACCGCAGAGCTTTCTTAAACCGTAGGAGGTTTACAGCATCAGGACAGTTCAGACGTGTGTCAGGCAAGCTGTCGGTCATCCAAACTCATTACACTCACTTTCAAGAGCTTTCCTTTCTGTAGTCTCAGCCTTAAAGTTCTGACTGCAGGGCTGTAAAGTAAAGTTCACTATTTGGCCAAAAGTATGTGGACACCCAAACCCTTATGTGACAGTTAGACTTTATATTATTATATTAAATATATTATTTTAACCCGTGTTCCTTAATGTGCGGCTCTATCAGCCTTCTGGTTTCGGTCTTTCCAGCAGATGTTGAACCTGCTGCCGGGATTTGCTCCCATTCAGCCACCAGAGCATCAGTGAGGTCCAACACTGATGTTGGCTGATGAGGCCCGGCTGGCTCACAGGTTCAGGATTCAGTTTAAGGTGCTCATTTGTACATAAACGTAGAGCCCGTGGTCCAGCACCTGGGTACATCTCAGACTTGCTTCACCCGTATGCCACCACTAGCCCACTCTTCAAACCAGGGCTTTCTAGTTGTTCC